>NW_010107854.1:222887-235387 GCF_000699245.1 Pterocles gutturalis
TAGAAATGGTTTGTCATATGCAGTTTATAACAGCCCCCTCATTATAGAGAATCTTTTCACCATAGAATTGTGTGTATAAGAACAATTAAAGAAATTCAGAATTCTCAGTATTTTCTTTAAATGAGCTGACTGGCTGTGAAAGGTGCTGGACTGACAGCTCTGATAAGTGAAGTCCTCTTTCTTCTGAATTGATACAGTACAGAGAATAGCAATGCAATTTTCATTCACACTCTCCCGGGTATGTAATTTATCCCTGACCTTGAGAAGTGCCCGTTTAATCATTAGCCTCTCTACTGAAACTGCTAACAAGAAAGGCAACCATACTGGCACAAGGCACCTGTTCATTAGGGAGTAGACTGAGAAAGAACATCGGCTCATCGCAGCGCAGAGCACCACATAGAAAGAACTCGTTCAACGTGTGGTTGATCCTCCCCTCTGCAAGTAACACCAGTATTGTCAGTAATATATTTCATACAGTTGCAGCCTCACATTTTCCTTGGTTGAAAGGACAGAAATTAAAACCTTCTTCTTAAAGTTAAGGTAATTAAGGAAGCTATGGCAAGAAATACCTGATCATTTAAGCATATGTTGACACTGTCTGCATAAGTGGCAATGAGCTATGAAGTTGTTCACAGATGCATATTCTTGCTATTTGTAAGACTGAAAAAAGGTATGAGACATTTTGTTTTCCTCTTTAGAAATATATCAAAATTGAAAGAGTACCATATAATATTTGAGGAAAAAAATCCCTACCCCAAGTCATCTGTGTTTTGCTGCACAATTGAAAAAATACTTTATTAATTAGGGAAGGAGGAAAAAAAGAGCTGGAACAGATATAAGCAAGCCACATGCAAATTTGTTGAACAAATTACTCTATTGTTCAACAACAATGCACAATTTTAATCTCAGATAAACAACTTCAGTATTAAGAACAACAGAATCCACATATAAAGGGACATTTAACAAGACATAATGAGTGAGATCCAGTCTTAAAATTCTCATCTGATGGTAACTGTCACACAAGGAATAAGCACTGAATATTTCTGCAGATCTTCAGTCTTTTAATTCAGAAGAGATAAGGGTGAAGAGGCCAAATACTTTCATACATTAATGATGAAAATAGAAGACAAAAGGGAAAAAAGAAGAGGAAAGGAGGCAGAAAAGTTAGACTTTTTAAAACCCAAAGTTAAATTTAAATGATATTTACAATCTGGGAGACATTAATACTGTGATATTAAATATATCATGTGAAGTGTCTACACACATTATTAAAACATTTACTTAAATAGTTTTGAAGTGAAAGCTTCAAATTTGAATGCGCATGGGCAAAACAGAAGTAAAGGTTTTCTGGGTGCCATTTTGCAATTGTAGGTGAAATTCATACTCTGAGTGCAAAACAAAGAGCAGGCAACACTTGCTCTAGGAATCTCAATAGGAATTTTATTCATAGTCCTGTTGTGGGAAATGTACTGAATAATGGTATTTGATATTCAGTGTCTCCTGCAAACTGACAGTGTAGGAATTTCCCTTCCTGAAAGCATGTATTTGATATCTGGGCTTCTTTTTTTTAACCCTGCTCATTTATATGTGTGCGGTTTTCCTTTTAACCCCTACCCCTTTTTAATTTAAATAAAATTCTGGAATAAAAAAAAGAAACAGAAGATCACAGGATGTGAAGATGCCATTCCGGGAACTAGCAAGCAGTCTCAACACTAAAAGAAGCCAAGTGATCTTTCAAGTGGGCTATTACTGTAGTTGTGGGAGCAGAATAATGAAACTGAACAGAATAATTGGCCTAAATATCTGGTTAGAGGGCTGGTACAGAGAAAAGAGCATGAAAGGCTCTACTAAAACCACAGAAAGGTGGGTGTTCCTGCAATCAGCGCAGGAAAAAAAAGCACTGGAGAAGTCTGTAAACTAAAGAAGAGGGGGAGGGGAACCATTGGAAAGAAATCCAAGCAGAGAGGGGAAAAAAATACCCCCTAGATCTGAAAGTCTAAAGGAAAAGAACACAGTTGATTTTATTTGCTGACATTCCAAAGATGGCAGTAGGGAAACTGCAGAGGTGCAGTATCAGGAGGTACACACTATAAAATAAATATGGGTGGCTTCTAAGATATATGTAGGATCACTTTTATATATTTTGAAACCAGGGACAAAGACACAGGTTGGCTGAATAGTCTTCTATAACAAGATATTATTAAAAGAGGGACTTCAGCTACCACTGCAAAGAGAAAAAAAAAACAACTTTCTTCTTAAAACTGATCATTTCCGTCAGCTGAAGACTTAACAGATGACTTCTGAATAGAAGAGCAGTGAAGTCAGTATACTTAGATGTTATGACCATCCACGTTCAAGTCAACACTTTATTACATTGGAAAACATCTGAAGATATAGATCCAGTCTAACCATGCTATATCTATATTAGAGATTCTTACTGTTATTGAGATGAAAGTTTAACCTACTAACATTTTCCACACCCTTACTATGTACTTCTGAAATTAACTCCGTAAGTTACCATAAACAGTCAAAATCAAATATATCTTATTTACAGTTCTGATGCCAGAAACATACAATGCAGTTGATATTCCTGTTTTTAATGAATGATGATTATAATGACAGTAGCAATAGATTATAATTACAATGCCAACATCATACTTTCGAAAAACTATAGCAAGGTATTTTCTGTGTACTTAGTATTCCAAATGAGAAAATAAGTGGCTTTTCATTGGCTTGTTTGTATTAGTGTTCCTTAAATAACATACAGATCAAGATCCATTAGCAGGAGTCCTAGAGTCTTCATAAATGCAAGGAGCATGCTAGTGCTAAGGACCTCAATACAGAGAAACATGGCCCAAAAAAGAGGAAAACTACTTCAAATTTCAATAATTTCCTAATAAACCAGTGAAACTAGTTCATTTAAACTTCAAAATGCCCAGATGATACTTTGACTACTAATCCAAATGTTAACAGGTACATAAAAACAGCTACAGGAAAGTGATTAACAAACAAAATTATCTGTTAATGTCATAAATATCTTGAGAAGGAAATATATTTCTAGATCAAGATGCAAAATATACAGCAAGAGGTATTATCTTTTAGTAGACCAGCTGTTATGATCAGGAGACAAAGAGATGGTTTGGGGCACAAAAGCCTTTGCCTAAAGCATGCACGTATTCCTGAAGGCGTCTCTATTTTTAAAATTCTTCCAATAAAAGATATTGCCACTTTCTATGAAAAATTTGCTTCACTAATATTGATAGATGGTCACAGCTACAACAGGACTAGTAGATCAAAATAAGCGAGTGACCTAGTTGCTCTCTCTGGGTAAACAGTCAAAGCTAAGCATTCAACAGAAAGTACAAACCTTTTTACATGCATACAATAAAACAAAGAAATAAACAAACGTATTCTGTAGCCATTTAAAATCTTTCCTCACAGGTCTTCTGAGCTGTCAACTGCAGAACGCATCACACAGTTGCATCCAAGCTAAGAATGAACACAGTTTTCGTTGGACCTAGGTCTCATGAAACCTCATGCAACTCACTCAGAATGGATGCAATGAAAAATAAAATTGAAAACCAAATATAAGGAAAAAATCACGTAAAACCATTTTTGCTTTATGTCATTACAAACAGAAGGCAGACCAGTGAGTAAAAATTCTTAGTGACAGCTATGAAACATCACTTTTGTCTCCTTACTATAACTTCAGTAATAATTACACTGTTATTTTTCTTGGAGATATGTTTCCTGTTAGACAATTGCATTTATTTAAAAACCATCAGAAATAACAGAAATAGCATCTGGCTCTCTCCCTTTGATCTCTTTTGTTTCCATATAACTAACTAACTTCTGCTGTACATTAAAAAGAACACACACAAGAGACATCACTTGAACAACCTGCTACTGTTATTATTATGATACTTTTCGATGCAAACACACTTCAGCTACTTTTAATGATTATGCCCCTAAGAATCTGTCTCGACAAAAAATAAAAGAAGTCTCCATTTCTGAGAATTTACAGTAATAATAAACAGTGCTTCAGCTTGCAAGAAACTTATTCACACAGAGAATATCCAGTGAGAATCCTATTAGATAAAACTAATTAACAAGTTTTATTTCAGAAATGATCAGACAGCAACACTAGGGCTTTTGGAAATGCATAATTTTATCACTGCTTGTACTACAGTGGCCTCTAGAATTTTATCTGAGATCAGGACTCTCATGCTAGGCAGCATACAAACTCATAGTTAGATATAGCATAAAAAAGGTCTAAAAGTAGAAATTTAGGGTAGAAAGACAATGGGTCTAGTACAAGAAACTATTTTTCCATTAAGTGGTTATGGTACAGGACAATCAGGAAGAAAATAAAAGAAAACATATCCAAAGCCATTGTCAAGAAATGCATTTAGAAGCAGGACGGCTAATCAAGCTGTGACTACACCAAGCATGAACACCACAAACAGAATGGAGTGGTTAATATAGACATATTTTAAGGCAAACTAATTCCAAAGCAAAAGACATTGATGTCAGAGGAATAAAGAAATTATATAGGAAAGAATTTGAGGTGATGCATTTTCACAAATATTCCTGGATTGGATTGATTTTTTTTAATTCAATTGCTGTTGTATACTGCATATAACTCCTGCACTCGTTTGGGCAACCCTACTATCTTAAGTGCATCCTTTACACTACTATATTCACAACATCCTGAGGAAGCTACTGCTTTCCTATTTCTCTTATTTTTCTTGCAGAGAAACTATTAAAAAAAGGAGAAATCCCAGATCCATTAAAAGCAATGGCACAACTATCACTGACTGAAATGGAACAAGAGCTCCATCTGAGAGAGTTGTTCAAGGTCATACACAAATTCTGTGCTATAGCAAAGAACTGACTATCACTTTCAGAGTGCCCAGCACACACACTAGTAACTGAACTTATCTTCTTTTTCATAGCTAATGGCTCTCCTAAAAAGTTTTTTGGTAATACCTTCAGCTTAGAAGGCTGAAGGAAAAAAAAAAAAGGTTACTTGGCTGAGAAGAAAAACAAACAAACAAGCAAAACCCAGCAATAACCTGCACTATAGCTCTACTGACTCTGCATACCCTAGTGTGATGATTTTTCTTGTCAAGAGATTCTGTTTCCCTCCCAGAATTGCTGAGGGTTACAAATGATAAAGCAGTTTAGTACAAGTAATTTGTTTCACTGGAGCTGGAGAAGCTGGTACTGTATTTGCTTCACTTTTCCAATGTAGCTACTTGATAGTCCACTTCATAAAAGTAAGGTAAAAGCATGGTATGAAATAATTGTATAAAGTGATAAAAAATAGTTAATAGGTGCACATTCAGAATTCTGAGTAATGGCTCTTTGAACCATTGTTTGTTGTTTGAACTTCAAACCATCTTAAAAATGACTAACTCCTAGAAAATAGAAACCTGATGGTGCTAAGACTGCACATCAGTATGACACCAGATAACATGGATTTAACCTAAAAATCTCCAATTTACCTCTACGGGGTTTGCATTAAGGTGCCCTTAGGTAATAGTAAAACCAATACCACTGGAAAGTTTAACTCTGTAGAAAGGTGACAGGATCTGCATAATCTGATACTTCTACAGAGCCACTCTCTCTTTAGCCATTCTCTTTCTAACAAAAGCAAATACTATTGAAATTCCAAGCATCCATAAATAAGGCATTTTTAGAGATATACTTCCCACATGAGGCTACAATTTAATTCATAGCATTTAAGGCCAGAAGGAACCTGTCTGATCATCTAGCCAGACCTCCTGCATTACAACGTTTGCAGAATTTCATCAAGTGGGCAGTGCTTCTGGTTAAAATATAGTGAATACCTTCCTACTGGGCTTACACATGAAAAGAAACAAAATCAAGATGTGTAGTGATAGAAAAGATCAATGTTATTATTAATGTACAGCATTTCTTTATGCTTATACACATATACGGGAGAAAACGAAATTGCACCTCCAGAGTGCTAGTAAATTAATTCTTATTTTGTAATTTGTCAACTTCTTACATAAGAGCAGTGCTGGAGAGCAGTCTCTGGAAAAACAAGAAAGTGTTTCATAGAACTGTTATATAACATTGCAGAGTAGGATATTGTAAATAATTAATCCAAATGAAAGAACTGGGGAAAGAATTTTTGGCAGGGATTAAACATAAAAAGGACAATGATTGGACTCTATCTTTTTCAGGAAAAAAAATTCCAAAGATATCAACAGCGACTGCAGAAGCTCAGAATTTTTGTACGACTTTTACTGATTTATAAGTTTTAAAGATAAAATGTAGTGTCTCTTAAACGTCTTTTCCAACCTAAATTATTCTATGATTCTAATATATAAAAAAGAAATTAGGAATAGTTGTGTAACTGTTGTCTAGTACTTCTCTTAAAAGGACAATTCATTATGGTATTTCAAGCCTAGCAATTTTCACTCTTAGGTTTAGAGGTACATATGTACATGTATCTGGGCCTCAAAATGAATGTTTCAATAAGAATTACCACTTCGTCTCAAGCAACATTTTATTAAGGTTCAGATTAAAACCAAGAACACCTCTGATAACTTATTGCAACACAAGAAGCTGGAACATAAAGGAGATGCGCAAATACATTTTAAAAATTAATAAGGTTCTACTTGGCTAAGTCAAGTAATTGCATAAGCCATCACCTTGCATTCGTCAAAGTCAGATGGCATCCACCATCACAAAGCAGTTTTATCTTCCTGAGCCTTCAAAAAGTACTCACAACGGTAATCATCCGTGTAAACAAACAGTGAGAACTTCCTCACAAGACTTTTTTTCAGCATTAATTTAGTTTTGAATCCCTTATGGCAAAACTTTTACTGGCTAAGCAGACAATGTAGGAAGCTGCTTTGAAGAGCCATAAGCCAAACCCATCTCTGGCCAAAGCCCATCAATCACCATCAGCATGCTGCCTGAGCAGGGAATCTGGCCTGTGTTTCTGCTTACCTTAACATACAAGGTTTCCCTAAGTCACCAGCTTCGCTATCATAACAACACCTGCAGAGCTTTTCCCACAGAGCATAGCTACTGTGGAAGTGACATTCTCACCTTACATTCAGACAGTATTTCTGAACTTCTGGGGTGAGGAAAGGGGAAGATAGGTACTTAAGCTACAGACCAATGTAGGCACCATGTTGTTGCTTTGTATTTACTCAGGCCATAACATAAACAGTGTAGGCAAAATGCTCTCCAGCTGTGAAGTTACAGAAGCTTTAGAGCAGGGATGTTTAAAAGCGTCTGAGGAACATCAATGATGCCATCCCCACCACAATCAAAATCCTGAAAACTCCATTATTGCAAAGGTTCTGCAGTCAAAATATACAGTATGAAGCAAGAAGAGGTTTTGGATGTTTCAATCTACTGCACACTCACTGCTAAGGAATCGTCCTGTTTCAGAGCAGGGGGTAAAAATCCATATTCTATTCTAAAAGCCTATGTTAAACACTTATTTTATATAAAGATAAGGATTGGGTTTTGTGCTTCCTCACAGAAACATAAGCGTTGCTAGTTATTTCAAACATTAGATAAAAGTCCTCTCTCATTTTCAAGGCTCTTATTTTTTTTCCACTGCTCTAATCAGTTGATACCAAACTGTTCTTTCCACTTTTACAGAACCTTCAGGAATTTTTTCATCTATGGCTCAGAAGCCTTCTCTGCACCTTCTTGCTTTTCAAACTACTTGCTTGTACCTCTGCTTCGCTGACTCCATAATTACAAATCTTATCTGAAAATAATTCTTCTCCTTCTTAATATTTTTCTTAGCTCTGTTAGTGATAAGAGTGCTTTGCTGACTATTATGCACAATTCTCTTTCCTGTTGTATTTAACTCTAATATGTTCTGGAATCCAATATGTTAAAAAATGCTATGAAGAACTGTGTATGCTGTGCATACAAAAATGGGATGTGTAAGGTATGGGGATTACTAACGAAAGAACAAGATTACAGGGGAATCACTGGTAGTTACAGGGAAGCATTAAGGTACTTAAGACCACAGGTCTCCATTAGACCTCAATAGGATTTGTATTTCTAACACCCTTTGGTGGGGTTTGGTTTTGTTTTAAACACGACTAAAACAACAAGTACTTCATTATATGGTAGTCTTACACAAAATTCATCATTAACATTCAGTGCCTTGAAGTAAAATAGTGTTGCAAGAAAATATTTGCTATAGAAAGTCAGGAAATTTACACTAAAAAATAAATAGAAAGAACTGAAGCTTCTGAATATGCTGAAGTTCATAATTAAAGACAACAACAAAAGGTTTTCTCTGACCATATAGTAACACTGTCTTCCTGCCTTCCCTTTTACTTTCCCTTCATAATATAGTAGTAGTGTTACTTTTACAAAAAGGTAATTTTGTTTTTCAGGGGTTTTTTTTTTAAATTTTAAACTGCTCTAATCATGAGTGGCATTTTGGATTTTTTTTTTTTTTAAAGCAGATTTTCATGTTTTTATACACATAGTGAACACTCTTAGAAACTAGCTGCAAGGATATATCCATTTCAATAATATTATCTCTTCTAAATATACAAGATCATCTAGAAGTCTGTATAGTCTTCTAACAAACATTTCAGGTATAACATACTGTACATATTTCTAGCCCTGTTGATGTCAACCTAAAATATTCCAGTGGCTTCTATTAATTTTCAGCTAAGACTCAAGTGTAATGCTTTCACATAATACAAATTTTTTCTTTAAAAAATTTGTTTTAGAGGAAACATCAACCCCTATTGCACCTAGGTTTCTATCTGGGGAGTGCCAAATTTCATGGATTTGGCAGTCTTGCATACCGAAGAGCATAGCAGCTCTGTAATCAATTTTATGTGCATGAGAGGATAAATACTTATAGGTACACATTTTGTCATCTGTTTCTTTCCTTTAATGAAGATTGTGATTCCATGAGGTGAAGGCAGAAAATCCTTTTTTTCTGATGACTCACTGTAATGGTAGTAGAGAACCAGACCAGTGGTTGAAGTGATGCCGAAGAAAAATTGGCTGCTTGACTCTGTTTTGCACGGTACTAAATATTGCATCAGCATGCACCACTTGAAGGGTTCAAAATTTAATCTCTGAAATAAAAAAGCACAAGATCTTATAACCTCTGCTGCTTTTGAAGCTTTCCCACTATGAGAAGACTGATTGCAAGGCTATCTGGTGTTCAAACTTACAAGTGAATAAGCACCACCATCTCATACCGTCAAGCCCACAAAGGGGAAACCCTTTTCAAGAGAAGGAGGTAACTGGCATAATTTTGAAGCAAAAATCATCATCACCATAATCCCTAATTAAAGATTAATAACAAGGAGGAACACATGTAACATTTCAAAAGAAAGTTTTGGAGATACTCTACTTTCCCCATTAAGGCTTTGGATTCCACTCACCAAACAGTGTTTTATCAAGGGCTAAGAGTTCTTGATGGTCTCTTTCATCCTCTTCCTCAGAAGGACAGGAATTCATTCAGTCAAAATTGCTTTGCATTTCCAGCAACGCAGAGAATCATGCAAATAGTGTGAATCATTACTCAACCTACTAACAAATGCAGCTGATAACAGAACCAGACACTAAACTGGAAACTGACAAATAAATTTTTTTTTTTCCCAGTGCCAAGTCATGTTTCAAAGCAGACTGGAGCTGCTGCAGACATCCTCCTTTCAACTCAAGATCTTCTTTTATAGATTTTTTTTTTTCAATTTTTCAATGCCATGCATTATTGCCATGCACTAATTTTGCAGGTCCATACTGAAAATCATGCTCCTATCAGTTCAGTGTTTTCCATTCTAAGCATGGTCACTAGTCTTATTTTATACTCCACAGGCTGCATATAATTATATCTCTACATGGTATTTTAGTCTATGGCAGCTAATAATGCAGCTTCTTTACTTAGCTCCAAATAAAGTGTGGAGTTGCATTCTAAACCACTACAACATTATCAAACATGGTGAAGTTAAAAATGCATTTATATTTCCCAAATCAATAATACAATACAGTGAATACAATTGTTTTGATAATGTAATCTAGAAATTTCAATACCTATTAGTCCTGAACAAAATTTTACAAAGCACCTTTTGTCCATTTCCCAATCCCACATTTTGCACTCTAGTATTCACATTGTTGTGAGACGTGTAAAAATTATCTGCAATCACTCTCTTGCTATAATACAGATAATCCACCAGTTCTCTTCACGAATTGCAGAAACAAAAGCAAACACCTTTCCATGTTGCACACTAGTGTGCATTCTTGCTATTTCCAGCAAATGTATGTTTGATAAGGCTTTCAGTAGGGTTGCAGTGAGTGATATTTTAAGTGCCATTTGATGTAGAGTCTGATCCTTGTTGGTTACAGTAAAATATAATCTGAAATAGAGGTTTAGAACCGTGGCATATTTTTAACTTTCTGACATATGCAGCATACTCTGCTATTGAGGAATTTTCCTCTTGCCAAAGTGATGAGCAGACAAGCAACACTAATGCTACTCCACGCTACGCTCAGTGGGAGGTAATGCAAAATCAGTGCAGTAGCAAATATTAATAGTGTGGTGCTCCTTCTCCCTTCCCTCCCCCATCTCAGTTTCAGAGTTGGAAAGTGATAACGTACAGGACAGACTACATTCTTCTTCAAGCAAAAGGAATGAAGAGAAATCATTGGTAAGTGATCACTAGGAAAACAGAATTTACTAAAAATGCACCGTGCTGATGGTAAATAACAGTCATCCATATCCAGTGTAGTGCCGAGCAGCTAAAGCCAGTGATATAACCTGTTATATTAACAAAGGATGAAATTAATCTCTCGGTTATACTGATTTCACTGAGGGTCCTCTAAGTTGATAGCTGGTGTTTCTCTGACTCTATCGTGATTATATCAACATATCAGTTCATTGATGTTGTACTTACTATGGCACACTTATTAAGTATGGATATATTTAGCATTAAATACAGAGACAACCAAAAGTACTCTACACTTACTGTCATATGAAACACAGTAAATTAATTTTCCCAATTAGAATAGCTGCAAGTTTAAAGCTCATGTTTCTTTGAATACACTTGACGAAGTAATGTTACAAAGCAGATAAACATTTTAATTACTCAAAAGCATATCAATTAAGTGTTGAAAAAACTGATTATGTAGGTATGGGAATTTAATTACTCAAGATATCTTCAAAGATTTTAATTTGTGATATTTCTTCATTTTTAAACAAAAAAATTCTTACCACATAGCTATATGTCTCTATTAACACAGATTGACTTTGACTCTAAAGAATGCATTATAGAAACAACACAGACTACAAGTAAAAACTGTGAAGCACATAGAGCTCCAGAGCTCACAGAATGATCACTTTTATTTTTATAAATGGTGGTGGTGGACTGCAATCCATTAATAGGCAAGTCCAACTCAAACTTAGCTAGACGTCATTAACAGGCTATTACAGTTTATATAGCATTAGCTGTATGACAGAACAATCCCTTTCCCCATATCATGAACCAATTCTTTTTTTATTGAAAATGCGCATTGGCACCATGCAGATAATATACATGCTTCCCTAGAAAAGGAGACAATGCAGAACCACAAAATTTGAATGCAAAAATATTTAAAATGCATTTTCTGGGTACCCAGTTTACGGAAACTAATGTATAAAAGGAGGCTTACTGCTTACTGAGAAAGTAACATGCAATTGGTGTATGTCCAGTTACGCAAAGGAAAACGGGAAATACAGACCTGCAGATAAGTCTCTAAACCCAACTGACCCAGCACATTTAATAAGATTTATATCCCATACTGTTTGCATGTACTTTCTCTCACTAACTTCTATTAAAATGTTTGCTCAGTTAGCCTACCTGTAGCTGAAGCAGCTCTTACCTTCCCCAGATTTTGTACTTTAAATAATTTTCACTTCCACAACAATTTAAAAAAAACCCAAGCTGTCAGCACACTTGCATACTCCCATTACCTTTCTAGTAAACAGGAATTAAAAAAATGCAGGAAGCAGTAGAATATCGTGATGTAACTCTAGCCAGAAGAGAAAATAGGTCATTACTGTTGTTTAACCTAATAATCAGTGTACTTCCACCCTCCTCAATCAATAAATAAAACAAATAAAATACTTTTAAGATTCCTACAGTTTTAGGTCCAATTTTTAAAATATCTGTGTCACCCAAATGTGCATATGTGTGTATTTGTGTGTGCACTGACAAGAAGCTATTTTATCACCTATAAACTTGAGAGATTTACCGTAATGTTTTTGGAGTAAACTGAATAACTTGTGATATGCCAAGAGGCAGATGTAGAGGATTTAAAAAATAATATAATTTAAATATCCTCCAAAACTATGACTGTATTAACTTCTATAATTTTATGGTTAATAAAAATGTGAAAGTTATGGGTTTAGTAGTCTAAAGATACTAGAACTTCAGTGTGCATTTTTCTTTTATCAGTAAATAGAGCAATTAAAAATACAATAGTGACTC
>NW_010107854.1:240387-244624 GCF_000699245.1 Pterocles gutturalis
TGCCAGTCTCTCAGCAGCACTTTTATTAAATAATCCTATCAAAACAGAACAGTAAAAAGGGTTATACACAAATTACTTCCTCTCTACTATATATTTAGAGGGTCGTGTTTTCCATGCTTGGTTTCAGTTAATTCGATGGCTGTTTGCATTGAAACAATCTCTGCATCGTCCCTATAAAGTTTACTTTCTTAACATCTATAGGTCTGACCATATGCCCTCTGATCCTTTGAGCTGTATCCCCACTTGAGCAAAAGCCTCCCTATTGTTTGCTGGTTTTGTTTTTTTTTTTTTTTTTCATTTCTTTCTTGTTCTGCTTACAGTTTTGAGTCTTCTCTCCCAAAGACAGTCAGCTGCTCTTAAAGAAAAGGAGCAATCTCCCCCTTCCTCTTGATGGTTCCACCTAATCCAGTGATTCTTTCTAATGCAAACCAAGAAAAAAATGCAAACCCAACACTGCCCGTTACAGCTTCTATCATCAACCTACGCATTACAGTCTCAACTTCAACCTTAACGTCACCAACAAAACTCCAAAACCCTCCGTTCTCTTCTCAGAAAAACATTTAATGTCTAGAGAAAGCTGCTTATAAACTCATGGATGAAGAATGACTTTAAAGCTTTCTCCTAGGCTTGTAGCTTTCTTCTTGCTCTTCCTTTACCTTCTTCTATCTGTTTCACCCAAATTTTCCTGGCTGGCTGACAATGTCGACATTTCATTTGTAATCTTTAGGTAGGAGAGGAGCAGATACTGTTGGAATCTCAACCTACATTACACACAGGGACCAGAGCCTACCTGAGAGCTGATTCAGGCCTTGATCCTCTCATAATCTCTATGTGGGGGAAACCTAAGAATAAGGACCTTTATGTTGAAGAACTATTGCTCACTACAATTAATTGTCAGTGCAAATAAAGGCTTTACTCTTCCCAGTTTCTTTGGTACAGCTAGCACAAGCTTGTTTTCCTAATACTTAATGGAGTTTCACAGCACAGGCATGCAAGTTTCAGTGCCAATCAGGCAGAATACAAATTTCAAAAATGAAGACTCAAGAGTAATAACAATCAGCATAAAACCAGAAATAACATAATAGTCCTGGTAATAATTCAGCATTATCTCATTGCTTTTTTTCTCAAATAAGCACCATAACTCAGGACAATACAGGTAAAAGATGATAGTATCAAACTTGACTTTAGAAATTATTGTGCGAGACCATTTTCACAACTTGATTCTGTATTCCGCAGTTCGGCCTTAGGGAACTTTGTGACTAATTTACTAACAACTACAAACCCTGCCCCTCCATCACTTTCCAATAACCTTACGTGTTTCTCAACTGAGCTAGGAAGTCAGATAATGCCCACTGCAAGACAGACGGATTGTCTTGTGGTTGTCATGAACACGGATACGCTACCTGCCACACGAACACACTTCATACCTGGTGTCAAATTACAGTGAAGTCTTGCTTTGTTGGATTAAAAAAATCCACAACCATTCTTACCATGTGAGAGAATCTTAGTTTATAATTTGTTACATCCACACTATGCTCTAATAATTATGATTATCAATTTAATGACAAAGTGAGGCTACATCAAGCTAATTTAGCCACTGGTAAGAGCGTCTGGCATTGTATTCTGGTACAAATGTTAAATACACAAAAAGATAGCAGAATCTCAAAAAAGAGAAATGAAAAGAAGAAGAAAAGAGGTGTGAAACATGTAATTGCAGACTGGCATAGTCAAAGAAGGTGGGAGATGCACAATAAGCAGGAAAATAGTTGTCAGGAAAAAAAAAAAAACACCCAAGATATTCTACCTCAACTTTATTTTTATGACATATATCTTAAAATATAAATAAATAATGGGCTTAAAAGTGCCTAAAAGATTCTGTATCTTGGTGCCCCAAGGTGAAAGCCTGCAAGCTTTTAACAGCTTAGTAGTTCAGCCGCTGCACATATAGGAATGTAAGATTTGGCTGGCTGCGCATAAGACAACATATAACTGTCATCTTCACTTAACAAATGTTTAAGAGCTTCAAGCAGGCATTTACCAGGTACATCACAAACCCTCTGAAAGCACAACTATTTCACCTTCTGTCCAGTTTGTGAAAGATAGTTAAAAGAAAGTCCTGCCAGATTTCTGCAGAAGTGGTCTGCTTGAATGGAAAAGTTTACTTATGTACTACATACTAGCTGCTTTGGATAGTCCAGTAAGATAAAGCTTCCAAAAGAAAAATAATCTTCTGTCATGAGGTATTTTAACTGCAGAGTGGAAAACCTGAAGATAGCAGTAGGATAAAACTCTTGACAGAAGAAACTACAAAAGCTTCAGGGTTTCTCTGCGAAATAGGAAGGGAGCAGTTTAGAAACAGTAGGCAAAATCAAAGGTTTTGTACTCCAACTGAGAGTATATTTCTTGAACACTCAATAATTTTGCCTGCCTTCTGATTTCAAAAACAGCCATTCTGCAGAAGGGATGAAAACTGTAGTGAACCTATTTCATTTGAGCCCACTAGAGCTTATTAATTTTTCCCTGGGAATGACCTTCCATATACCACCACAAGGCTGAGCGATAGAAGGTCCAGAGGAATAAGGTGCTATAAAATGAACTACTCGGGCAAACAGAATAGAACTTTGATTTCTAAATAAAGGGAAACTGATGGCAAAAGTGACTTCCAACTTTACTTGCGGGAAAAAAAGAAGTCTGGTTCCATGAGGTTTTCTGCATTTTCTATTTTTGTTTGATTATGATATTGCTCATGATGCACGATTCCTGCTTCCTATAAATCAGCAGTAATAACTATTATTTCAGCATCATGCCCCTCTGCCTGTATGGCAACCAAAAGCCACAGCTGTAGAGCCACAGCTCTAGCTGTAGTAGCTTGAAGGACCAAGGCTTGAAAACCAACAAGCCACCTGTTGTATAACAAGCACAAGGTTAATATTTATCTACAGCACCTGAACAAAATCAGCTTTCAGCATTTGGTAAGACTTAAAACACCATTTGCCAAGAGGGGCATCTAGAAGATTAGTTTCTGGAGAACACAACCTATATATAGGTAATAATTCATAAAACCTACGGTTTCAGAAATAATACAGCTCTGATCCTTCAAGCACGTGTTATTAAAGCTACTCAGATACGTAAGTGTTTACTGACTTTGTGTGTTGAAATGTGAACTGACATGAATTTAAACATAGCTTTAAACATCCTGTTCCTTTCTGCACTGCATACAGGTTTCCTGAGCAGCAGAGGAGGAAAAGGGAATAGATTTAGACAAGATTAGAGCACCTATTTGCAAATTTATGCACAGAAAACTTACTTTAATTCTGATACAGATTTGGGAAGCTCAGTGGCAGCATTTAGGTATTGCGGTCAGTAAAGAGACACAACAGCTGACACCCATCACCCATGCCAAAGTACTCTAGAGACAGGCAGCGCTGAGGAAGGAAAAGCAACTGGTTCTCCCTTTAGCTAGCAGAAGGTGGAAGAATATTTCATATACCTCCTAGAAACACGTGGCACTTAAAGAAGCCCTGAAAAAAAGACCATACTCAAAACACGTCAGAAGTCTGCAAAACATCCTCTTTCTTAGCAAGAGCTCAAAGAGCCAGCAAAATTGCAAACTGCTTAGCCAAGTATCAGCTCTCGTAGTAAACTGCTTACGTGAGGCCTTGTGAGTCCGACGCCTTGAGCAACCAAAAGCTATCTGCCTCCCATCACCAGGTCCTCCAGGAGCCCGTGAGGACACCACCACGTTCTACAAGCACCGAGGATGACACAAAGCATCTCACTTCTGCAAACCAAGTACCAGTCCAACAGCAGCACTCACGAGCTTTGAGCTGGGACTAATGTGGAGCAGTAACTTGGGGCTAGAGGCTGGCACGGTCTCACTGTTGGGTTATTCACTTTCCAAAACCGTGACTTCAGACTGGGACAGACAGACGGACACGCAACTGTTGTGCTGCATATGACACTGTACTACGAACAGATGACACTATGTGACATTCAAATACAAGCACCAGGTCTGTAATTCTCCCTCATTTCGTAGCGATCTCTAGCAATGAAACAACGGAGCTTGTCCATCCAGAACCAGCGCCCGACGGGACACCTGAAAAAAAACCGGGGCGGGCGGGGAGGGCTCCGGCGGTCACACAGAGCGGGGCAGGAGCGCAGCCCGCACCAACACCGGACGGACAGAGGCGGGGAACTACCAGAATAGAGGACAAGGAAAAGGGAAGAAAAACTACTT
>NW_010107855.1:0-274 GCF_000699245.1 Pterocles gutturalis
CTCTCCCCAGCCAGGACGGAGGTGTCATGCAGCCGTTTATTATTCTGGGCAGGTTCGTCTGCAGCACCGCATCGGCTTTGCCGCTCCTCGCCAGCCGCTCCCTCCTTCCCGGAGCGTGCACGCTCCTTCTCCCGGCTCACACCCCAGCCCGGGGGTCGAGAGGGTCCGTGTCCCTCCCCACTGTCCCCCCCCAAACTCCTTCTTGTCTGCGGGTACCCTTGCCTGGCTCGGGGAGGCTGTTTGGGGGGTGAGGACCATGGGGGGGGCCTGGGCA
>NW_010107855.1:297-754 GCF_000699245.1 Pterocles gutturalis
TCCCACCCGGGATGTGCTTTCTTGCCAAGGGGACCCTCGGGGGGCAATTCTTCTTCTCCAGTGCCTGGGGGCTCTGGGAATGAATTACTAGAGTTTGGGACAGCGTGCTGGATGCTGCTGGAGTCATTAGGAGCTCATTAGAGTGTTAGCTGTTAGGGAAGCCCGAGCTGTGCTCGCTGCTTGCCTGGGATGGATCCTTCCCGGTCCTGTGCTGGTGGGATGGGGCAGGAATGGGACAGGGATGGGGCTCGGCTTCTCCAGTGCCTGGGGGCTCTGGGAATGAATTACTAGAGTTTGGGACAGCGTGCTGGATGCTGCTGGAGTCATTAGGAGCTCATTAGAGTGTTAGCTGTTAGGGAAGCCCGAGCTGTGCTCGCTGCTTGCCTGGGATGGATCCTTCCCGGTCCTGTGCTGGTGGGATGGGGCAGGAATGGGACAGGGATGGGGCTCGGGCCCA
>NW_010107855.1:985-2291 GCF_000699245.1 Pterocles gutturalis
TGATGCTCTGACGCCAAGCTGGGACTGGAGGAGGATGCTCAAAGCAGACGTCAGGAGCCTTCCTCGCCACAGTCCCTCCTTTCTTCTTGGCCGATGGAGCGAGTCCCTGGGGCTGGCGCTGTTGGAGGGAAGGAGCCTCGCAGCTGGGCACGGGCTGGTGATGATCAGCCCCGTGGGCTCCTTCAGGGATAATTATGGGCTAGGCCGTTACAGTATTAATTAACTGTCTTTTTCTTAACCTCTGAGCTCTCCTCAGACGACGTTAGTTGCTATGAAAGAGGACAAGAATTAGTATGTTGAGATGGGGAGAATTATCTTTTTTTTTTTTCTCTTGATCAGCAGGAGCCTGTTTAATTGGAGCTGCCGTCTCCTGCCTCCCGCTGCCGGCAGCTTTCACGCCTTTAAATGATGGATGAGCTCAGCTCCGCGAGGAGCCGTGGGGCTGGGCACGGGCAGGGATGCTGGGGCAGGGGTGCTGGTGATCTCTGCTTTATGGGACAGTGGCAACGTTCTGTCCCCAGGGTACAGCTTTGGGTGTCCTGGGAGCCACAGCAATGCTGGGGGGGGACACACATCCCTCTGCTCTCCATCCCTTTGCTGGCTGCAGTGGATGGGACCCTCCTGTGGCGGTGGCATCGCCGGTGTCCCTGAGGTTCGGTTGGTGCCTGTTGCCTCCTGATAACACCAGCGGCCGCCCCGGGCGTTACTGGTGGGATGGGGAGCTGCTCGCAGGGGCCAGGCGCTGGTCTGGGAGGGGTTTGCTTTTTGGGGGGGTCTTGCTGCCCCAGGGATTACAAAGCCGGTGTGACCAGGGCTGGAACTGGGGTCATTTGGTGCTGGGATGGCCTCGTGATGGTCTGGTGCCCGTCTGTTGGGTTTGGGAGGGCTGGTGCATCCCGAGTGCTCTGGGGACGCAGCAATGGGTGTTCTCCCTCCTTCCTCCCGTTCGTGTCTGGTCACTTGCCCTCTGGCCACTTGCTTGGCCACCCCTGGGCCTCTGTCTCGGTGCTGATGCTGCCGTAGTGGCCATTCCCCTTTTGCTATTCATTTAGACTGCTCTAGGAAAAGCTTTATTTGCTCTCCATCAAGAGCCTCTCTTGCAGGCTCTTTGCCTCTGGAGTGCCAGAGAGGTCTCGGAGCATCGCTGCCAGCGCCTGAGCTCCGGAGCAGAGCTGGAGGGTGCCCTGACCCAGAGAAAGCCCTTTCCTCCTCTGGTCCAACGCTGCTCCCTCCATGTCCCTGGCTGTCCCCAGCACCCATCCTCTCTGCCCGGGATGCCAGCGGCGCACCCCAGATCCCAAACTCC
>NW_010107855.1:2385-6351 GCF_000699245.1 Pterocles gutturalis
GCTGGGGTGTAACCTGGGGTGTAACCAGCAGTTTAGGGCTCTGAGAGCCTGCGAGAGGATGCCACGAGCACACACACAGGGGACTTCCCAAGACACCTCCTGAAAGGGTCATTAATGCAAAAGCCTCTTTATTTTGCAGCAGTAGGCAGGTTTCAGTAGCTTCTCCGGTTCCTGTCGAGTCTCTCCGCGGATTAAAAGCCCGCTGGGTGCTGTGAGCCCCTTTCCGTCGGTGGGATGCTCCTGCTTACCTGCCGGCAGCGTGGCGAGCCGGCGCGCAGCCTGCGGAGGGAGGAAGCAGCTGTTTTCCACTGCCGAGATGTATTTTTAAACCAAACTGAATGGGAGCGGTTTTTTTCTGGGCTGGGCAGCTGGGGGTTGAGCGAAGAACCACCTGGGCGCCCTTCCTGCCCGGCCCCGCGCGCTGCTGGAGCTGCTGCCGCCGGTTTTCCCCGCGGTGCGGCCAAGCCATGCTGAACCCATCCGAGCTCCCTGCAAGGTCAACGTCTGCTCATCCAGTTGTTTTTTTTTTTGGTCAAATCACGCAAATCCCCAGGGTCGGGTGAGCAAACCGGTGCCTCCAAACCATGTTCTTTCTACTGGGCGCCCCATCGCTCCTGCTCGCCCATCCCATGGGGCGCGTGCATTTATTCGCAGGCCTCCTAACGCCGGTATTTTTGTTTCCCATCCTTGTTTTTGCAGCTCCAGTTGCTGTGGTATCCAGGGAGCCCTCCTCCTTCTGCGGGAGATGCACGCTGGTCGTTGCTAAGGTCGCCTCCGCGGTAACATGCACATCCTGTTTACACCTTTATCCGGAGAAGTTGGGCTTGGATAGAGGCACCCGCTTCACCCGGGCAGCCCCCAGGGAAGGGACCGCACCGAGCATCCCTTCGCCGGACCCTCGAGGGAGGACGTTGCGGGAGCCACCAGCCAGCATCACCGCCGCCGCGCCGGCAAGATGACGAATAACGTGGCCGACCACCACCCCGGGAACTCGGTTGCTGAAGGCAACCATGAGGGGGACTTTGGGTGCTCCATGGTGGAGCTCAGGAACCTCATGGAGCTGAGGAGCGCCGAGGCGGTGGCCCGGCTCAGTGACTCCTACGGGGGCGTGCAGAATGTCTGCAAGAGGTTGAAGACGTCGCCGGTGGAAGGTAAGGGGCTGTCGTGGGGGCTGCAAGGTGGGACCACCCGCTCGGGTCCGGTTGGTGGTTCTGGGATGGAGGCGTGGAAGGGTCAAATTGGTGGCTAGAAGGTGGGAGCTCAAATTGTTCTCATGGCTGAGCTCAGAGCCTGGTCCTGTTGCGTCCATTGCCAGCCTTGTGGGAGATGGCTCCCTGCATCTACATGAAATGATCGTTTTATGGGAGCAAAGGAAAAAAAGGGGGAAAAGAGAAGCATCATCCCCTGAGGTGTAGCCTGGAACCCTGCATCCCCAGGGAGGATGGAGCAGAGGCGGGATGCAGGCAGAGGTGAGGAGCTGATGGGGCGTAAGAGGGGCACGGGGGGGGCTCCTCGCCAGCCCAGGCGCTGCCCCGCAGGTCTTTCCCCTGTTTAATGATTTACAGGCTAACGGCAGGGCCGGGGGGGGGGGGGGGAGGGAGGGGCAACAGTGGAATGCGGAGCTCGTTTGCAGGGTGTTGGCATCTCGGCCAAGGGACAGGCAACGTGTCCCCAAAGGGGATCGCTGCTGGGGACAGGGAGATGCTCATGGGTTTCCCCTCGGTCTGTGGGATTTCTGGAGCTGTGGGGGTGTGAGACCTCGTTGGGTGCTTCTGAGCATCGCAGGCTTGAGTGGTGATGCCAGCGGGTGCCAGGTCACTTTTGGGAGGCTTTGGTGGAAGGATGTCACCTCTTGTCCCCATGGTCCGGGCTGGCCTTTCTGGGCCCCCGTATCAAGGGGTCCCAGCGTGGGGTGGCCTTTGCATGGCGCTGCACCCCTTCCTTGGCATTAAAAGGGGTGCAGGGGGAGAGACCCCTCAGTACAGCACCGAGGGCTTACCTGGGGCTGGGAACGGCGCTGGCAGGATGTGGCCCCGCGGCAGCTGTGTGGGATGGGGGGGACGTGGCTGCGCCTGGGCTCTGCAAACTTGTGGGTTATTATTAGTGCGGTAAGCTGGGGATTAGCATGTTTCCCAGCTGTGAGTGGGACCGGGAAGGGGAGACAAAAACATTAGAGAAGGGGGGGAGTCCCGGTGGAAATACCAAGTCCAGGTCACAAAACAATGCGCTTGGTTCTGCCAAACTGGGGGTGGGATGGGAGCGGGGGGAGCGAACCCAAAAGGCTCTGCCTTTGCCCGATGGCTCTTGCAGAGGGTGAGGCGAAGGGCTGCCCTTCCATCCGAGCGCTGCTCCCAGGCAGAGGGTGGCATTGCGGGATCTCGTGCCTCCAGCGCATCCCTGCCTCACCCTCTTGCTCAGGAGGTGAGCTTTGTTGTCCCAAACCCCATCCTGTTGAGCCCAGAGAGCAAAGAAATGGTGTTTCCTACAAGTTGGGATTTTTAGGAGGAGCGAAAGCCCCAGGCAGCCTGCGTCCCCTCCATCCCATCCCATTGGAGCAGGATGTTTGGCTCCTGCCCAGGGTTCTTGGTGCATAGCATGGCACTGCCACTGTGCCACGACAAAGGGAACCTCAGCAGGTCGGGAAGCTGCAAGCCAGGAATGTGTCCTGTGCTTCTGCACATCCATGGGCAAAGCCTGGGAAAGGGGCAGCAGGGTCCCTAGGCGGGTTGTGTTTGCAGGTGCGATGCCCCAGCTGGGGTTTGGTGAAAGAGATGCAATGTGGTGAACACCAGCTGTGTCTTGGCACATGTGCTGTGGCGTTTTTCCCTCTGGGATTTCCTTTGTGGGCTGACTCAGACCTGATCCTGAGCCTTCCTCTGCTTGCAAACCCCTCCTGAGCTGGTGCTGCCCGGCCAAACCCCAGGAGCTTCACTGGACCCTTGGGCACAAGACGGGCACCACCGCGTGTGCAGGCACTGGGTGCGCGTCCCAGCTCCCTGGTGCAATCTGCAGCCCCGTGGGGGTGGCTGTGCCCGGCCCCGTGCTCGTTATCCATCCACTCGTTATCCCACGGGGATGATGCACAGCTCCTGTCCTGGGGAGCACATGGCCGGGGGTGTCATGGGAGGAGCCTGCCCAGGGGGTCCCTTCACCCGAGGGACCCTGTTCCCACAGGGTGGGATGTCTCAGCGCACACGTGTTTGGGCAGAGAGGGTCCCTCCAGCGTTGGGGTGGGGTCTGCTGGGACCCTCTGCTCTGGCTCTTGCCCTAAAAGGTGTCGGTGGACCCCAGCCCCTCAGAGCTCCTCCTAAAGGCATGTGGCGATGGGGTGGCTCGCTGCTGGGTGCTGGATTTCCACTTCCCCCCCATCAGCTGGGTCCTTGGGCAGGGTAGGAAGGGGAGCGGCACCGGCAAAGCACAGGCGGCTTCGGTGAGTCACCACCGAGAGCATCTCCCATCCCCGTGTCCCCTGGGTGACGGGTGTCAGCAAACACCACCCTGACTCACCCGCGGCTGCCGCCCCCTTCCTGAGCCGGGGCGATGAGCCAGCCCTGGGGGCGCCCTGCCTGACTAGCCAAAAGGGCTGCAGTGCCTCCCCTCGAATCAGGGACCGGTGACTGCACAGGGCTTTTGTTCTCCTGGTGTCATTTGTGGCCTCCATCCAAAATTTCTTATCCACTCCTCTGCTAATCAGTGCCCCCCTCCCCAGCCTTGCCGTGGCCAGGAGGAGTTTGCTGGTAGCCCAGACCCTCCGTGCATGCCCGGGGTACGTGCCCCTGGCTTCTCCTCTTTGCAGCCCTCCTCCCCGAGTCCACCCAGATCAATCGCAAGCCCCCTCCTTCCCCAATTCCCCCAGGAGGGTGGGGGGCAGCTCTGGGGCATGCCCATGCGTGGGATGTGGGTTTTGGAGGAGCCACGTGTGCAGTGTCCCATGCCCCGTGGCAGCATCCCCCGTCCTCGTGCAGG
>NW_010107856.1:0-564 GCF_000699245.1 Pterocles gutturalis
GGGCAAATATTGGCATGAGGACTGTTGTCTCAACGAAGGTTGGCGTGGGGACAGTTCTCTTGCTGACGGTTCACGTGGGGATGGTTGTCTCTGTGACGGTGTGGGGGCAGTTATCTTGCTGACAGTTGGTGTGGGGACGGTTCTCTCGGTTAAGGTTCTCTCTGGGACAGTTGTCTTGGGGATGCTTGGCATGGGGACGATTTTCTTGGTGATGGTTGGTGTGGGGACGGTTCTCTCGGTTAAGGTTCTCTCTGGGACAGTTGTCTTGGGGATGCTTGGCATGGGGACGATTTTCTTGGTGATGGTTGGTGTGGGGACGGTTCTCTCGGTTAAGGTTCTCTCTGGGACAGTTGTCTTGGGGATGCTTGGCATGGGGACGATTTTCTTGGTGATGGTTGGTGTGGGGACGGTTCTCTCGGTTAAGGTTCTCTCTGGGACAGTTGTCTTGGGGATGCTTGGCATGGGGACGATTTTCTTGGTGATGGTTGGTGTGGGGACAGTTGCCTTGGGGCCTGTTGGCATGGGGATGGTTGGCGTGGGGACAGGTGACAGGGTTACTACGTG
>NW_010107856.1:962-6585 GCF_000699245.1 Pterocles gutturalis
CACAGTTGTCTCGACGATGGTTGGCGTGGGGAAGGTTGTCTCAGGGAGAGTTGTCTTGGGGATGGTTGGTGTGGGGACAGTAGGCGTGGCTGCGTTTGGTATGGTGATGGTTTCCTTGATGGTGGCTGTCTCGGCGACGGTTGTCTCGGCGACGGTTGGCATGGGTACGGTTGTTTTAGTGATGGTTGGCGTGGGGACAGTTGGCATGGGCATGGTTGTCTTGGCGACGGTTGTCTCGTGGACAGTTGGTGTGGGGACGTTTTGCGTGGGGATGGTTTGCGTGGGGATGGTTGGCGTGAGGACTGTTGGCGTGGCAATGATTGTCTCAGCGACGGTTGTCTCGGCGACTGTTTGCTTGGGGACGGTTGGCGTGGGGACGTTTCTCTTACTGACGGTTGGCGTGGGGATGGTTGAGGTGGAGACGGTTGTCTCAACAATAGTTGTCTTGGCAACTGTCGTCTCGTGGCTGGTTGGCGTGGGGACGGTTGTCGTAGCAACGGTTGGCGTGGGGACAGGTATCTCGGGGACAGTTGTCTTGGCGATCTTTGGCGTGGGGACGGTTGTCTTGGCGACCGTTGTCTTGGTGACTGTTGGCGTGGGGACAGTGGCCTTGGGGACTGTTGACGTTGGGACGGTTGCAAGGTGACTCCCTTACCTCCTGTACTGCAAGGTACCGACTGTCCAAACCAACATGCTCTGAAAAATTACAGCTGATGGTGCAACAGACAGCCAACTTAGAAAAGTAGTATTGACCTCTCTTATACAACTGAAATTACTATCGTAACTTTAGGGTCTTGAAAATTTTTTATTACTAAACAGAAAAATTTACTTTGTCTCCTGAAACTTTTGACAGGTTCATAACAGCATCGTTTTCTCAGGGGCGGCTGGCATGGGAACAGTTGTCTCGGCAACGGTTGGTGTGGGGACGGTTGACATTGGAATGGTTGTCTCAGCGACGGTTGGCGTGGGGACGGGTGTCTCAGCGACGGTTGGCGTGGGGACGGTTTGCATGGGGATGGTTGGCGTGGGGAAGGTTGGCGTGGAGTAGACGACAGTTGTCTCGACAATGGTTGGCGTGGGGAAGGTTGTCTCGGGGGGGAGTTGTCTTGGGGATGGTTTGTGTGGGGATGGTAGCTGTAGCTGCGTTTGTCATGGCGATGGTTTTATCGGTGACGGTTGTCTCAGCGAAGGTTGTCTCGGTGATGGTTGGCGTGGGGACAGTTGCAGAGGAGATTGTTGTCTCCGTGACATTTGGCATGGGGACGGTCGTTTTGGAGATGGCTGTCTCGGTTTGCGTTGAATTGGTTGTCTCAGCGACGGTTGGCGTGGGGACGGTTGGCGAGGGGATTGTTGTCTTGATGACGGTTGGCATGGGGACGGTTGTTTCGGGGACGGTTGTCTTGGCAACGGTTGTCTCATGGCCGGTTGGTGTGGGAACGGCTGTCTTGGGGCCGGTTGGCATGGGGACAGGTATCTCGGGGACGGTTGTCTCGGCGACGATTGGCTTGGGGACAGTTCTTCGGTGAAGGTTCTCTCGGTGACAGTTTTCTCGGGGACAGTTGGCATGGGGACGCTTGTCTCGGCGATGGTTGGTGTGGGGACAGTTGTCAAGGGGATTCCCTTACCCCCCGTACTGCAAGGTACCAACTGTCCAAACCAACATACTCTGGAAACTTACAGCTGATGGTGAAACAGACAGCCAATTTAGAAAGTTAGAACTGACCTCTCTTATACAACTGAAATTACTTTCGTAACTTTAGGGACTTGAAATTTTTTTGTTATAGAAAAGAAAAGTTTACTTTGTCTCCTGAAACTTTTGACAGGTTCATAACAACATCGTTGTCTTGGGGCCGGTTGGCGTGGAGACAGTTGTCTCGGTAACGGTTGGCGTGGGGACAGTTGGTATGGGGACGGTTGTCTTGGCGACCATTGGTGTGGGGACAGTTGTCTCAGCGAATGTTGGTGTGGGGATGGTTCTCTTGCTGACGGTTCACATGGGGGCGGTTGTCTCTGTGACGGTTGGTGTGGGGATGGTTGGCGCTGTGATGGTTGTCTCAGCAACGGTTGGCATGGGGACAGTTGGCGAGGGGACTGTTGTCTCGGTTACAGTTTGTAAAGGGACGGTCAATTTGGTGATGGTTGTCTCAGGGACGGTTGGCATTGGAATGGTTGTCTCAGTGACGGTTGGCGTGGGGAGAGTTGCCTCGCGGACTGTTGGCGTTGGGACGGTTGTCAAGGGGACTCCCTTACCCCCTGTACTGCGAGGTACCAACTGTCCAAACCAACATACTCTGAAAAATTACAGCTGATGGTGAAACAGACAGCCAACTTAGAGAAGTAGTATTGACCTCTCTTATACACATGATACGACTATGGTGACTTTAGGGACTTGAAAATTTTTTAATATTAAAAAGAAAAATTAACTTTGTCTCCTGAAACTTTTGACAGGTTCATAACAGCATCGTTGTCTCGGGGGCGGTTGGCATGGGGACAGTTGTCTCAGCGAAGGTTGGCGTGGGGACAGTTCTCTTGCTGATGGTTCACGTGGTGACTGTTGTCTCTGTGACGGTTGGCATGGGAAGAGTTGCCACAGTGAAGGTTGGCGTGGGGACGGTTGTCTTGCTGACGGTTGGTGTGGGAACGGGTGTCTCGGCGACGGTTGGTGTGGGGACCGTCGGCGTGGCGACAGTTGGCGAGGGGCTAGTTGTCTTGATGACAGTTGTCTCGATGATGGTTGTCTCGATGATAGCTGGCGTGGGGAACGTTGTCTCGGGGAGAGTTGTCTTGGGGATGGTTGGTGTGGGGACGGTAGGCGTGGCTGTGTTTCTCATGGCAACGGTTTTCTCGATCGTGGTTGTCTCGGTGACGGTTGTCTCGGTGACGGTTGGCTTGGGGATGGTTGGCAAGGGGAATCTTGTCTTGGCGACAGTTGTCATGGGGACGGTCGTTTTGGTGATGGTTGTCTCGGGGACGGTTGGTGTTGGAATGGATGTCTCAGCGACGGTTGGCGTGGGGAGTGTTGGCGTGGCGACGGTTGTCTCGGCGGCAGTTGTCTCGGCGACTGTTTGCTTGGGGACGGTTGGCGTGGGAACGGTTGGCATGGGGATGTTTCTTACGGCGACAGTTGGCATGGGGACAGTTGTCTCAGTGACAGTTGGTGTGGGGACGGTTGTCTCAGTGACAGTTGTCTCGGTGAGAGTTGTCTCGGTGACAGTTGTCTCGGTGAATGTTGTCTCAGCGTCGGTTCGCGTGGGGATGGTTCTCTTGCTGACGGTTGGCGTGGGGTCGGTTCTCTCGGTGAAGGTTCACTCGGTGACCATTCTCTGGGCGACGATTGGCGTGGGGACAGTTGCAAGGTGACTCCCTTACCTCCTGTACTGCTAGGTACCAACTGTCCAAACCAACATGCTCTGAAAAATTACAGCTGATGGTGCAACAGACAGCCAAGTTAGAAAAATAGTATTGACCTCTCTTATACAACTGAAATTACTGTCGTAACTTTAGGGTCTTGAAAATTTTATTTTTAAACAGAAAAATTTACTTTGTCTCCTGAAACTTTTGACAGGTTCATAACAGCATCATTGTCTCGGGGGCGGGTTGTGTGGGGACTGCTGCCACATGGAAGTTTGGCGTGGGGACGGTTGGTATGGGGACAGTTGTCTTGTCGACCGTTCTCTCAGCGATGGTTGGAGTGGGGGCGGTAGGCATAGCTGCGTTTGTCATGGCGACGGTTTTCTCGATGATGGTTGTCTCAGTGATGGTTGTCTCGGTGGCAGTTGGCATGGGGACAGTTGGTGAGGGGATTTTTGTATTGATGATGGTTGGCGTGGGCACGGTTCTCTTGCTGACGGTTGGCATGGGGACTGTTGGCGTGGGGACGGTTGTCTCGGCGATATTTGTCTCAAGGATGCTTGACGTGGGGACGGTTGTCTCGGCGATAGTTGTCTCAGGGATGGTTGGCATGGGAATGGTTGTCTCGGCGATCGTTCTCTAGGCAAAGGTTGGCCTGCGGAACGGTAGGCGTGGGGACGGTTGTCTTGCGATGGTTGTCTTGGCAACGGTTGTCTCAGTGATGGTTGTCTCGGCGACCGATGGTGTGGGGACGGTTGGTGAGGGGATTGTTGTCTTGATGACAGTTGGCATGGGGACGGTTGTCTCTGAGACGGTTGGCGTGGGGACGGTTTCCTCGGGGCCGGTTGGCGTGGGGATGAGTGTCTCGGGGACGGTTGTCTCGGCTATGGTCAGCGTGGGGACGTTTTACGAGGGGATTGTTGTCTTGATGACGGTTGGTGTGGGGATGGTTGTCTTGGGGGCGGTTGTCTCGGGGACGGTTGGGGTGGGGATGCGTGTCTTGTGGACGGTTGGCATGGCGAGGGTTGTCTTGGCAACGGTTGTCTTGGCAACAGCTGGGGGCGGTTGTCTCGGGGACGGTTGGCGTGGGGACAGTTTACTCGGCAATGATTTGTGTGGGGACGGTTGGTGTGGCAATGGTTGTCTCAGTGACAGTTGGTGTGGGGACGGGTGTCTCAGCGACGATTGGTGTAGGGACCATTGGCGTGGCGACGCTTGGCGAGGGGCTAGTTGTCTTGATGACAGTTGTCTCGACGATGGTTGTCTCGACGATAGTTGGCATGGGGAAGGTTGTCTCGGGGGGAGGTGTCTTTTGTGTGGGGACGGTAGGCGTGGCTGCGTTTGTCATGGCGACGGTTTTCTCGGTGATGGTTGTCTCGGCGACGGTTGGCATGCGAACAGTTGTGGAGGGTTTTGTTTTCTCGACGACAGTTGGTATGGGGACATTTTGGTGATGGTTGTCTCAGGGATGGTTGGCGTTGGAATGGTTGTCTCAGCAACGGTTGGCTTGGGGACGGGTGTTTCGGCGACTGTTTGCGTGGGGACGGTTGGCGTGAGGACTGTTGTCGTGGCGATGGTTGTCTCAGTGACGGTTGTCTTGGCGACTGTTTGCTTGTGGACGGTTGGCGTGGGGACGGTTGTCTCGGTGTCGGTTGTCTCGGTGAGAGTTGTCCCGGTGACAATTGTCTCGGTGACAGTTGGCGTGGGGACGGTTGTCTCTGCGACCGTTGTCTCGGTGACTGTTGGCATGGGGCAGTTGTCTCACGGACTGTTGGCATTGGGACGGTTGTCAAGGTGACTCCCTTACCTCCTGTACTGCGAGGTACCAACTGTCCAAACCAACATACTCTGAAAAATTACAGCTAATTACAGCTAATTACAGCTAAGACCTCTCTTGTACAAGTGAAATTACTATCGTAACTTCAGGGACATGAAAATGTTTTATTTTTAAAAAGAAAAATTTACTTTGTCTCCTGAAACTTTTGACAGGTTCATAACGGAATTGTTGTCTCAGCGAAGGTTGGCTTGGGGACGGTTCTCTTGCTGACTGTTGGCGTGGGGATGGTTGGCGTGGGGACGGTTGTCTCGGCGACCGTTGTCTCAGCGATGGTTGGAGTGGGGACGGTAGGCATGGCTACGTTTGTCATGGCGACGGTTTTCTCGGTGATGGTTGTCTCGGTGACGGCTGTCTCGGTGACGGTTGGCATGGGGGCGGTTGGCGAGGGGATTTTTGTATTCATGACGGTTGGCGTGGGCACGGTTCTCTTGCTGA
>NW_010107857.1:0-3108 GCF_000699245.1 Pterocles gutturalis
TTTTCCTGACCCGTTAATTATTTTTTTTTCCTGACCCGTTAATTATTTCTTTTTCCTGACACATTATTTTCTTTCCTCTTACCTGAACCAGTCCAGGACTGGGACTAAATCCTGCGTCTACTGGTGCTGCCTCTTGGTTTCCATTCTCCTGCTCAAAAGCTCGTTAGCAGCTGGGTGTTAATTAACTGGAGGTTAATTAATTCTGCTCTGCCACAGGTCCGCCGGGGCTCAGCGCGGCACCAAAGCGGCTGCTCAGCACGAGTCTCTGTACGATGCCGCCAACATCTACGGCCTCTCAGGTGAAGCGTTGCCCTGAGGCTGCAAGTGGAGCCGGATTTAATCCGATTTAAATCGGGATTTGATTTGATCTCCATCCGGATTTAACAGGATTTAAATCTGAGTTAAATCTGATCTCCATCCGGATTTGATCTGATCTCAATCTGGATTTAATATGATTTAAATCCGGATTCAATCTGATCTCAATCTGGATTTAATCCAATTTAAATCCAGTTTTAATCTGATTTAAATCTGGATTTAATCTGATTTAAGTCCTGATTTAATCCGATCTCAATCCAGATTTAATCTGATTTAAATCCAGTTTTAATCTCATTTAAATCTGAATTTAATCCAATCTCAATCCAGATTTAATATGATTTAAATCCAGATTTAATCTGATTTAAATCTGATCTCAATCTGGATTTAATCTGATCTCAATCTAGTTTTATCTGATTTAAATGTGGATTTAATCCAATCTCAATCCGGATTTAATCTGATTTAAATCTGGTTTTAATCTGATTTAAATCCAGTTTTAATCTGATTTAAATCCAGATTTAATCTGATTTAAATCCAGTTTTAATCTCATTTAAATCTGAATTTAATCCGATCTCAATCCAGATTTAATATGATTTAAATCCAGATTTAATCTGATTTAAATCTGGTTTTAATCTGATTTAAATCCAGTTTTAATCTGATTTAAATCCAGATTTAATCTGATTTAAATCCAGTTTTAATCTCATTTAAATCTGAATTTAATCCGATCTCAATCCAGATTTAATATGATTTAAATCCAGATTTAATCTGATTTAAATCTGATCTCAATCCGGATTTAATCTGATCTCAATCCGGATTTAATCTGATTTAAATGTGGATTTAATCCAATCTCAATCCGGATTTAATCTGATTTAAATCCGGTTTTAATCTGATCTCAATCCAGATTTCAAATCAAAATCTTAAACTGAGAATTTCTCCTGCACAAGCGCTTCTGTACAATTTTTCCAAGACTGGAACTAGCGATAAATTTTTATCAGAACGTTTCCTTAAAGCCTTTTCCCTTCCTGACCGTTATCCCGCATGAAGGCGGCCCCTTCCCCTCAGCTGCTTCATGCAGCAATTCAATCACTCAAAAGTTTTAATAAAAGTTTTTCGAGGCCTCCGCCGCCGTTCCTGACGCCGCTCTCGCTTCTCTCCGCAGCCATGGACGGCGTGCCCTTCGCGCTCCACCCCAACTTCGAGCGCAGGCTCCCCGCGGGCACCAACGTGAGTCTTTGAGCTGCTGCTTTTAACCAGAAATCTCTTTTTTACATCTCTTTTTCAATATTTTAATTACAAATTTATTTTTTTTTTTCAGCCTATCCTTGCAGACCTGAACGTGAAGTCGCTTGCCGATATCGAGGAAGAGGTAAGGAAGCGGCTGCTTTTATCCTGTGCCTCTTTATTTTTTTTTGGGGGGGGGTGTAAGATTTTAGATTCTGAATTTCTGTGTCTCGTCCCGATTCTTTTTTATTTTCAGTACAATTACACCTTCGTAGTCGAAAAGACGGCGGCTGCCAGGCTCCCGCCCAGCATTTCGGAGCACCGCCAGGACGTCAACGGCGCCGATTAATGTTCAGAAGAATCGCGATCGAGATCTGATCCCGCGCGTTGCTCGGGGAGAAAAATAAATTGATTCTCTTCTCACCTGCCCCAAAAATTCCGTGAGGGTTCGGAAATCCAGGTTGGCACGGAGAGCGGCGGCGCGTAGAGAAGTTCTCGTGCTTCTGCGCTTTCGCAGCGCTACGGCTCTTTATCCGGAACATCCCGCCGGGGGTGGAGAGTTTCTGGTGTGGAAAAACTCCGACCCCGCGGCCTCACCTTGGCTTTGGCGCTGTTTTAACTCCGGCGCTCGGTCTCGAGTGAAAACTCGACGTTTTTACTCCATAAAACCATCCCAAAGCTTTCAGCCCCCCCTCCCCCAAAGGAAATTCCAAACACGTTTCAAAATCTCATCGATTCTCATTTTTTTAGTTACCAAATTCTTTAAACGTTAGGGCAGTACAAAACTCCCGGTGCTGCTACATCCTGGAAACATTAAAAAGTCAAGGTCTCGTTTCACAAAGAGTTGGTTTCCGCATGATTTTGGAGAAAAAAAAAAAAATAAATTTCCCCGTGCCCGTTTCCGAACGGGATCAGAGTTATTGTCAGAAGAACGACGGATGATTCTCGCGATGGCAGAGCGCGGGGGCTGTCCTTCACGCAGCGCCGCCGGGGGCGAGGGCGGCGGAAGTTTTATTTTTGTTTTTTTTTTTTTTTTTTCAGGAAGGCACTTTGAGTTTTGCGCTCCCCAGCAGAAATTGAAGAATTCGGTCGACTAACAAGGCGAGGAAGAAGTCAGCCAGCAACACTTCCGTGATGATGATCTTGAACTAGGAAAAAAAAAAAACCCCACAACCCGTTAGTCGCTCTCCTTCCTCCCTCCGGTTTGTCCCCGCAGCCTCTGCCCCAACGGCTGGACTGGAGTTCGAACTTTGTGCTTTCCCAGCACGCTGTAAAAATCGTTAAAAATGGTCAAAATCATAAAAATTTCCCAGCCTGCTGTAAAAATAGTTTAAAATGGTCAAAATTTCCCAGCCTGCTGTACAAATTGTTGAAAATGGTCAAAATTTCCCAGCATGCTGTAAAAATTCTGAAATTCTAAAAATCTCCCAGCCTGCTGTAAAAATTCTGAAATTCTAAAAATCTCCCAGCCTGCTGTAAAAATTCAGAAATTCTAAAAATTTCCTAGCATGCTCTAAAAATCGCAAAATTGTAAAAATCTCACAGGCTGCTGTAAAAATGGTGAAATTATAAAAA
>NW_010107858.1:0-10220 GCF_000699245.1 Pterocles gutturalis
TTTTAAACCAGGTTGGTGAAAAGAGCCCTGTGTGGCTCCGTGAATGCACCCGTCTGTCTGCCTCTCCGGCAATAATTCAGTCAACTTCAGCCCCCTTCGACAGAGACGCCAAGGCTGGCAAGATACCGAGCTCTTACAGGTCTTCTGAGAATAGATCTTTGGAAGATCTTGGTGATTTCAGAGGCCATTAAACCTCTACAATTTCTGGGAAATATGTATAAGGGTCTTTGACAGTCCCCAGCCTAGAAATGCCGTTTATTGAGCCCTGCTCCTGCAGTCGCCACGGACGGGACGGCAGGGCTCCTATGCTGGATGCACATGGGCAGCAGGCACAGGTATCCTTCAACTGGGGACGCTGGACTTGTCCATCCCTGTGCTGGTCTCTACAGGCATAAAGGTGCTGTTTCATAAGGGAAATAAGTTCTTGAAGAGACCAAGCAAGCAATAAACTCAAAGTAGAGCGTTAGTAAATAAGTTGTGACCAAAAAGCTGTTGCTTCCTGCCCTTCCTTTCCATGCATCTCCTGATGAGCTGCATTTGGCAGGTTAGAAAGCACCTGAATTCCTTTATTGGCTTGTTCTAAGGGGATATAAACCGCTGCTGGGAGCCAATAGGAAGCAGGTTACTAAAAGCCATGGTGACAGCTGCATACCAAAAGCAGACTAATAGCAGAGAGACAAAGGAATGGTAGAATAATCTGTAGTGAAATAAAGATTTTAATAGCAAAACCAAGTCTTCAGAGAGTGAATATGATCCAAAGCAAACCATACCTTTATATATGAGGATCTGGGAGAGGGAGAAAAAAAAAATCATCTCATTTTTTCCCCCCTAAAACAAATTACTCCTCATGGAGCAGTTTCATATCTGCTGCTAAATTATTAAACTCCTTCTCTTGGGAGAAGAGATAAAATAAACATCCACCATTTCATTTTTTTCATAACTGAAAGAGGCTTGGGTGAGTGGAAAAGCAGGCTGGCCATGAATAACCAGGCAATCGAAATAAAATCATCAGATGCTTGGTGATGCTGGGAAGATGTGGAGCCTTGAATAAATCAACAGCTTAAAACTCCTTAAAACACCAACAAAAAAATCATCTTATATGCAGTGGGCTCTCAGTGCCAAGTTTTCCCCAGTCAGTGTCTGGAGGAAGCAGGTCACAACGCATTTGATGTAGGAGGTGAAGAATTTGTGTCTGAACAAGGCTAAAAGGGACAAAAAGGAGGAAATAAGCAGTAACTGATAGGGGATTATGTCATGCAGCACAGGGTATGGATCAGAACACTTTTGGTTGCCCATGAGAGCAGCAATTGCCAAGAAAGGCTGAGGGGTGTCCAACATGAAGAACATCACCCAGAGAAACTGTGATAGAGACCCATGCCATGCCGAGGGAGGAGTGGCTGGTCTCCCTGTGCCTGGCAGAAAATCCAAGAGCTAAAGGAAAACCCTAAGAGCACAGAAGGTATGAGGGATACTCTATGCAGTAATCCCAGGGCCCTCCAAACTTTCCCAAGCTGACTTGGCTCTTCCCCATCTTGTTTCCACACCTGGAGATTGCCAACTCACCTTGAGGGTCAGGAAGGAGATCCAGAAGTGCTGGGATAAGTGGCCAGCTGGGAGGAGTGATCAACACCGATGAGGTTGCTGCTCCTGGCTAGAGAGGAACTGGGGGAGGTGAGGGATGCTCTGGGGCTGTTTTGTCCCCACCTTCTTTTACACCTTGACCTTGCCTTCTGCTGTAGGAGCCAACCACACATCCCAGAGCTGTACTGTCTATCATGGAGAGGAGTAACAGCTCTTTTTCCACCCCTTTTTGTATCCTAAGTCATCGTTGACTTCACCTGGTGCTGGCTCTGGGTCTCCCCATCCAACACCAGAGCAGGCACCTGGGAGGTTTGAGATTTCAGGTGGCAGCAGAGGGCTGTGATTAGCTCTGGCCATAACTAGGAAGGTGCCTGCACCTGGCTCTGCAAAACATCACTGCACGAGAGGTCAAACAGAAAAGGAGGAGTTCTTCCCTTAGTCTGTCACTTCTAAAAAGATCCCCCAAGTCCAAGCTCGTCGGGCTTGCACTCTGGGTTTGGAAGGTTGGAAGGTCTGGACACACCCTGGCTTTCCCTATGACTTTGGACTGTGGGAGTGTGCAGAGCCATCCAAAATTATTGCTTCCATGGTCAGAGCGTCTCAAAAAAAAAAAAAAAAAAAGTCTTAGTTGTGTTTCTTCATCAGAAATCACGATGAAGCACTGAGATTCCCCAGGGAAGGCACCTGGTTTCACCGTCACACGATTTCCTTCTTGATGGCTTAATCAGATTTGTGCAAGTCCATATGAACATTTGGCTTTCTGGATGCTTATCTGAAGGAAAATAAAAACCTACACCATTTGAAATTCACTTTTTTTTGATAGATATGACAAAGGTTTTAACATTCAGCTGCGTTTCCATCAGCAACATGATCAACATGGTTTCCATGGGAAATTGCTAATGTGATTTTGGTAGAACGTACCCCGAAAATAATGTAATTCATTAAAAGTGACATGGATGTGGTAATTTCAGGTAATGAATTCAAAGAGTCTCAGTAAAGGAAATCTCATCTCTTCTTTTCACACAGGGTATCCGTCGAGCCACGGTTTCTCAGCCTGTAAAAAGAGCCCTTTGCAAGCACCCCACACTTTTTTGTTTTCCACCTTTTACCAAGTGCATTCAGTCCTTCATTGGGTGATGCGTGGTTACCACCAGCACCTCACAAATTTTCAATAAAGTTGCCACCAAATGTACTTTGTCATTTGTTTTCCACAATTTAAGCTGGAAATTCTCTTTTCGTGGGTGTGCAAATGGTAGAACAGAGAAAAAGGAAATACGAAGAGAAAATACATGGCACTGGGATGAATATTTGAGTTTGAGCAATGTCTTTTGACTCCATAAGGCTTGTACTAAAAAAAAAAAAAGGTCAAGGAAACTTGATGGGAAAGGAAATTTTACACAGCTCTTAGGCTGAGTGTAACAGATTGTGTGAAAGGTAAGTGGTACTGGGATAAAGCAGTATTTTTCGATCTGGAATCAATACCGTCAGGAAGTAAAAACATTTGCCATGAAGTGAGAAACAACACATGGTTATTTCATTATATTTACCTAATAAAGTACCTTCCTTTCATGTAGTATCAAAAAAAAAAAAAAGGTCTCATGTGGCATTTAATAAAAGAAGGATGCTTGAAAATGCCTTGGCAGTTAAAGAGGACTAGATGAGCAATATTTCCTTCAATTTTCTTGGTGTGACACAGCCTGTATTTTAGCATGTAAGAAATTATCCTTTCCGTGATGCCTTTATTGGAAAAATAAACAAATATTCTTGATTTTTGCCTTACAATAGTCTGCTGGGGAGAAGTATTCCTCCTGCATCCCTACTGTAGATTTGAAAGCAGGATGTGGGAAGTGATACCAGTGAATCTGCCACTCCCGTCATAGGTGCAAGCCCCTGGCCATCTCGGAGCAATGCAGAGGAGGGCACGGAGAGCTGCAAATCCCCCGGCGCTCTCCTCCTGCCACATTCCCCCACGGGTGAGAAAAAAATGGTGAGAAATGCTTGGGAAGTCAGGCTGGCTTCCTAGCTTTGATTGCCACATGTGTGGGATCTCACAGGAGGAGCGTGGGCAGGAAAGCGATGGAAAGAGCACTTCCACCTCCACAAGGCATTTAACAAGAAATCAGCCCCTTCGCTGAAGGCGAAGCACCCGCCGTCAAGGCTCGGGGGTGTGTAAGCGGGGTGGTACCCATGGGTAGGGGGTGTGAGGGGGCTGTGGGGATGCAGGATGCTGTCACCACCCCATCTCCTGCATAGGGCTCTGGGTTGGGATCCTGACGTCTCTGATGCTGAGCCGTGAGGGGTCACAGCATCCCCGCCAGCGAGATTATAAGATCTGGTTACATGACGGCGGTGCAAGCAGAAGGGTTGTCAGGCTATGGCTGATGTGGCTGTTATATTGTGCAGGTAGGGTTTCAGTACATACCTAAAGATTTATTTTCATTAACATGCCTTTAATAGCACACACATGTTGCTTGAGGTCTGACAAAGCCTCTCCTTCCCTTCAGTGAGCGCTGGCTCACGTGGGCAGGCAACGAGCCCATACCTGTGCCAGTTGTCCTCTGTGTTTCTCAGATTTGTCAGTGGGTGAAAGCCCTGCGTGGTCCTACACACCCAGAAGGTATTTCCCAGAGATGGGGATAGGGGAGTGAAGGGTGTGCTGGTGACCGATGGCATGGCCATGGGACCAGCAGGGTTACCACCAGCTCTGCTGCACATCAGGTGGACGGTCCAGCATCAGCAGGAGGAAAGGCAGGGGCTGTGCAGTGAAATCTACCTCTAATGGTTTTCAAGGGAAGCCACACCTATTCCTTAATTCTTGCTGCTCAGAGCTGGTTTTGACAGAAATATTTCAAACATTGGACCTGGAGGATCTTCTTCCCCCAGCGCTCACTTCCACTTCTCATCACACTCCTTCAGCATCTGATGGGAATTATTACCAGCCAGAGCAGCTCACAGCTTCTTGGGGTCCCGAGCATAGAATCATGGAATCACAGGATGGTTTGGGGTGGAAGGGACCTTAAAGATGATCGAGTTCCAACCCCCTGCCATGGGCAGGGACCCCTCCCACCAGCCCAGGTTGCCCAAAGCCTCATCCAGCCTGGCCTTGAACCCCTCCAGGGATGGGGCATCCACAGCTGCTCTGGGCAACCTGGGCCACTGCCTCACCCCCTGCACAGGAAAACATTTCTTCCCAAGATCTCATCTCAATCTCCCCTCTTTCAGCTAAAAACCATTCACCCTTGTCCTGTCACTCCAGCCCCTGGTCAAGAGTGCCCCCCAGTCTTTGGGGATGCACTGCTCTGAAAATGGAGAGGAAGAAAAGCGAGACCTGACCCATGTCAAGAAGACACTTGTGCATATTTTTCACGATTTCTAACCTCAGCCTATTACTAGAAAACCCCGTCAGGGTGTGCTGGGAAGGATAAGACAACTGCTGAACAGGAAAAAACAACTTTCATTTTCTCGGTGAGCCTGCAGCTGTCAGCTGAACTGATGCTTGCCCTCTCCATAACAACAGCTGGAGCAGCCAAAAATGGCATGTCGACAGTGGGCTGCTGGTCATGAACCGCGCAACTCCTGGGCGGATCGGTTACAGCCAGCATCTTGCAGATGCCACTTCCGTTGAAAAAAATATAAAACGGGGAGAAAAAAAAAAAATACCACCACAGATGGAAAAATTATTTGCCTGACATTGGAAATTCTTTTTTGTTACATGAACCCTGCCGTGTGTTACGCTATAAAAGGCAGGCGGGTGAAATGGGAGGAAAAAGAAAAGGGAAACTGGAGGAAGAAAAAGTTCTCCGTGAACTTGCTTTTCACCTGTTGTCTCAGGACAGGGTGTCTGGGGAAGGGGCTGGGATGTCTGCGCCGGCGGTGACAAGACGGGGCCATCGGTTCGACTCCCAGGACTCTTTTCCCCAGAAATGTTTACAAGGAGGATGGATGTTTCTCAGGAGCCAGCAGCTTTTTGTTTGCTGGCTTATACAGTAATTAAATTGTATGTTCTTCCCTAGAAAATCTAGTTCCACCTCAACTTGGCATGCAAGAAAATTTGAAAATGGGCTCTGATCATGCTAACCCAGGGAAATTGTCTGCTGGCTGGAGAACAGGGCAGGAGGGAGGTGATGGAGCTGGAAGAGATGCAGCAGAAATTGTGGCTCCAGCTGATGTCCCTGCAGGTGCCCTTGGGCCCATCCTGCCTGCACTCTGCCTGTGGTCCTGTGCAGGTCTGGGTGTGCTGGGGGACACTGGGGGCACGCTGAGGGCTGAAGGAGCCTGAACCCTAACACATAGAGGCACAAAACCACGGACCAGGGACCAGGTGACGTCCCGCAGCCAGTGATGAGGATGTGGTGTGCCTACATGAAAAAAACATCATTAAAAGTTCCCTTCCACCAAAGGAATCCTCAGCCCCTCTCCCAGTTGTGAAGATAGGGGTAGGATTTGTCAACATGGGATAGGAAATGTTCGCAGTGAACGGTTCTCAGCAGATGCTTCCCAGGTCCAAAGCGCTTGCAGAGACTGACTAGTTACAGTACTGCAGCTTATTAATCACTGCCGTTTCTCATTGCTATAGCTCATGTCAACATTTCAGTGCTTTGTCTGGTGCTTATTTCCAGCAGAATCCACTTAATCAAAGCTGCTCCCTTCCCGCACACGGCTCATCCCCGCAGCCCCCGACGGTGGCTCGGCTGGCATCTCCACATCGGAGCGCGAGGTGCAGCCAGCGCCTTTCGCAACCTCCCCTATTGCAGAGCAGAAGGAGCCAAGAGGAAGCGCAGGACAAATCGCCACTGTGCAGAGACAGAGCCTGGGCTGGCGGAGAGGGGACTGCTGGTGGCTGAGAGCTGGGGGGAGAGGGATGGGGAGGTTCTAGGAGAGATGGAGCCGGACCCTTCCCAGGCAGAAGGGAATGGGCACGGCTTGTGGTGAGATATAGAGTAAACGCAAGAGAAATATAGCCCCAGTGAGGGTGGTTAAGTCCAGGCACGGGGCAGAGGAAAGCCATGGAGCCTCCATCCTTGGAGCTACTGGACATTCATCCAGGTGAAGCCTTGGGAAATGTTGTCTTGCCCTGAGGTCACCCTTGCTTTGAGCAGTAAGCTGCATCAGAGACCTGTGGGGTCCCTTCAAACCTCTATTATTGTGTGCTTGAGGTCTTTTCTTCCATCTTCTACAATATTAAAAAAAAAAATCTGAGAGCTAATAAACGTGTATCCAAGCTGATCAGGGCCTGGACAGCAGCCCTATAACAGGGTAGACTTGGCTTATCTCCTCCCTGTCCTCTCCCTGCATCATCAGCACCTCCACAGGAGCCTGACATGATTTCCCTCAAACGTTGGAGCTTGTGAATTTATGTTTTCGCATTACAGACCCTACCTTAGCCCTGGGTCTGCTTCCCAGAGTCTGATGTTGCCCATCCATCCCACTCCTTTATTCGAGCGTGGGAAGGTGCACATCCCCCTCGCTCCAAAGTTTCCCTCATCAGCTGCCAGCCGCGGGTGGATCGCGGGAGCCTTCATCCGCTCGCGGATCAGCAGGGGTGCGAAAAGGCAGAAAGTGCAAAGGAGTAGGTGCAGAGGTAACTTTTGCAGTGAACTTCAGCCTCCCCATTAGAGCGAGCTGGAAGCATTTGCTGGTGGGAGAATGTTCTCGGTGACAGGTCCTAAAATAATTGCGGAGGTGACATGAGTGAGCGACACTGATAATGAATGCGAGTTGGTGGAGCTGGCATAATTTCCTGCAGAGCTCTCTGGTCCCTAAGGATGCTTTTACACCCCCGCTGGGCCTAATTTAAGAGAAAGTTTGGGAGTTCGACTTCACCCTGAATCTAGCCGGTTTGCTCGAACTTTTCCCATTGCTCTGATAAAAGATAAACATTAACTCTTGGCTCATCTATGCTGAGATTTAGCCTCCAACTGTTTTCCAGTCCTCCGGGGAAACACGGTTCCGTGGTGACTCACTTTCAGCGTCCCAAATAAACATGTCCAGTGCCATGTCCTCACCCAGGAGGAGGTCACCCCTTTCTGGCAGGAGGGCAGGGACCATTTTCAACAAGGTGGAAGGAATGAATATCACTTCTGATGGGTCATTTTGCTCATTGCTTTTGGGGGATGAGAATGTTGGGGAGGGAATTCAGCCTCAAAATTTAATTTTGTTTTGGTGAGAACTTTAAGACGTGTTTGCAGCCCAGATGAAAACCTCCCTGTGCTCACCTCTGGGTATTTTCCAGCTCTGGAGGTTTAGATTAAGTCACTGAAGTGCTTTGGGAGGAACAAAGCTCTCTGGTTTTGGAGAAGAGGTAGACACTTTTTCTGAATAAATAGAGTGGGATTTAGAGAGGACAGCAGACATCAGACTGAGATGGACCATACCTTATCTAGTCTAGGAACCTCCCTGCTCTTTGCAGGGTGAGCCATTACGGATTTGGGATTTTGGTCCAAACTCCAGCCTGGGCATGAGGGGCTGCCACACTGGAGCTGTTTGGGGAGCTCGTGAGTCAAAGGGGTGATCTGCTGCTTTATCACAGACCAAACAGAGAACTTCAGATTCAACTTCCTCTTGTATAGTAGAAGCAAACCGAGTCCAGCAGCAGGCTGTACTGGTTCTTGCCTTTAGGTCTTGCAGTTGTGCCGCCAGGAACAGGGGTTTCCCATGACACAGAGCAGGAAAGAAGTTTACATTTTGCTAAAGAAATCAGCTGGACCATGAGCGTGGATCCCTTTGGGTGTTTGCATTACTACGTCCAGACGGGCACATATACTTCCCCTTGTGCTAAGCCAGCAAGGACACCCAGCCTCCTCCCTCCTGCCCATGACACTGTATTTTGCAGTAAGCTAAAGCAAGAGAGAAATCCCCATCTCCTCTGAGACCAGTGCCCTAACCCAGCACAGGGACGGGATATGTGTGGGAGAGGGTTTTACACGTGTGTGCGTGTCGCCTTCACACCTTCCCTTTGTTCTGGCTGAAAGAACCAAGGGCATCACCCTCAGGCTCTGCGAGCAGCTGGGGTGAGGGTAGAAAAGCACCTGGAGGGGGGACATTGGCCAAGTCCTGTCACAGGACTGGGGTGAGATATTTCTGCTGAGCTTTTCTCCGCATGCATTTGGGGCAGGAGAGGTCTCCCGATGGCCTCGAGGACCGAGTCTGATGTGACCTGCACCACTGCCACTGCTCAGCTTCCGATGGACCCTACGAGAAATCAGTGGCAGTCGTCCCCTCTTCATGCCCAAAGTGTTCCCATCACACTAACCGAATCACTGCCAAATCCAAATTTCTACTGCCATTCTGCGTGTTACAAGCCCTCTTGGTGCATTAAAGCTTTCCAGCATTATTTTTTTCAGATAATTTACAGTTTTTCTCTCTAAACTAATTAAGTCACTAACTAATTTTCTGACCCTTTCCTTTTCATCTAGGAACTAATTTTACAGACAGAATTACAAGCTACCCCCTACTTTTCTTTTATGTATGTTTCCTCTAAAAGCACCATAATTAGAGATCTTCAGCTTTCACGCCTCCAGATTATTGCAAATGAATGATGCCTCCATAATGAACAACCTAATAATCACGTTATCAGCCTTTATTATTTCTAGACAAACTGCAAAGAAATTCTCATGTACTTCATTTATGAAGGTCTCAACGTAAAGCATGAATGGTTTGGAACAAATTTATTTTTTACATATGCACCTCCCATGTATGTCACAAACACACAATTTAGAGATAGTATTATCAGAAAAAAAATTGCTGAAGGCTACATCGTTTTCTTCATTTTTCACCTGGTGTAGGTGTCGTTGTTTAGCATAGTTCACAGATCCTCAGGAACAATTGCTTTCACTCCTCTTTGCTCGTGAAAAATACAATTAACAAACTCGATTGAGTTTTTTCTTGTCGGAGATAAGGAAAAGCATTCCCACGGAGCTGGCACAGAACTCTCCAGGAGGCCTCTGTGGCCCCCAGATTGCAGGAGGCTTTTCAGAGCTCATTGCAAACCCGGGAAATAGTATAGATCTTTGTTTCCCTCTGGTGGCATATCCACAAAAAACCATCTCAGACTCCAAACTGCTGCTTCCTCAGGGGTCAGAAGTTTTTTCCTGCTCGGGCAAGGCTCATGCTCTGCTTCTGCAGGTTTGGAGTTCAGATATCGAGGTGGTATTTCCCCCCTGGGGGGAGGGCAGTGCTTCCAGTGGTGTAGTGGTGATGTCACCCACCACAGCGTGACATCAGAGGTCATTTGGAGTCAATGGAGAAGAGTTATTAACGGGGAAGAGGAGTAGCTTAAGAGAATCAGCATCACCTGCCTCGCATTGGTGCTGGGAGAGTAACTGGCATGAACTGGTGAGAACCCCCTCCCCTCATCACCATCACCTGCCTTGCATTGGTGCTGGGAGAGTAACTGGTATGAACTGGTAAGAACCCCCTCCCCTCATCACCATCACCTGCCTTGCATTGGTGCTGGGAGAGTAACTGGTATATACTGGTAAGAACCCCCTCCCCTCATCACCATCACCTGCCTTGCATTGGTGCTGGGAGAGTAACTGGTATGAACTGGTAAGAACCCCCTCCCCTCATCACCATCACCTGCCTTGCATTGGTGCTGGGAGAGTTACTGGTATGAACTGGTGAGAACCCCCTCCCCTCAT
>NW_010107859.1:0-51669 GCF_000699245.1 Pterocles gutturalis
CAAAACAAAACCAAAACCAGAAGAAATTATTTTAATGAAGCTAGACTGAATTAGACCAAGAAAGCTGAACTAGGACTGCTTTAGAGAATAACTGTTTATGTCAGTAAAAGAGTAACGGACACTGGCAGTAGGCAGCCCTATCTTCCTGGAAGGATGAAGGTTCGCTGAAATGAAAAGCAGCAACAGAGAAAAAAAGTACTGTAAGTGAAATATCAGGTTAGAGAGAAGAAACAGCACACTGGTCTGGAATAAAAATAGTGCTAGTGTGCAGAGACTGCACGGGCAATTTAACATCATGGGAACGTGTGAAAAAAGAGGCACAGGATAGAAATGTGAAGAGAAATGAACAGATGTTTATAGTAATTCTGAACAATATCTATTGAAGGTACTAAAGCAATGCAGGTGAACAACAAAATAATCAGAAACACTGTGAGGTAACACATGCTACATAATTGCATATAAATAGAAGTGAATATGCATCTTTTTCTGAAAAAAATAAAAACCACCATTGTTTCCTTAGTATTTCCTTCTTATGATACCTCAGCTACTTTAGAATAAAACAAAAAGAGAGGCTCCAGATTATAAAAAAAACTAAACACCCTCTTTCGATGTTGATTCCAGTGTTTTCACTTGTTAATTACTGTCTGCCATGGGAAACACATGACCCTGTTTCAGCTAGACACCAGTTTCTTCATTTCCTGCCCTAAAGTATTGGGTTTTTTCTGCTATTGCACGTTTTTGAACAGTTGCCCTTTTCTATCTCAGACACAAGAGAATGTCAGTGGTTGGTGCAATGAATTCTCTGGTGGTGCATCACCGTTAACAAACACTGAACATTAACAAACTTGAAAAATGCAGAAGGGGGGTGGGCAGAGAAGGTGGAACCTTGCTGAACTTTGCTGTAAAAAAAACCCCCAACAAACAAAACCAAAAACCGGAGGCAGACTCATCAGCAGAAGAGCCTGTGAGGGAATCTCTGCCACAGGGTTGCAGCAATCTCTGCAAAGCAGCTGTGCAAACATTTTGAGCTTGGTGGGACACAGTCTGTTCTGCAAGAGTATTGCAGATGCGTGGCCTGGGGTATCGAGCTGGGTAGTCAGAAGAATTGTCCCAGAGAACTACCTCACATCAATGAAGAAAAAGGTTCTCCCTTAAATTAATGAGTCTAAGTTACAAGAAATGATATTGGCATGAAAGATTATAGCAGAGTGACCCCAGTTAAGAGGCAGGCTCTCTGCCTTTATTAACCATTCCTGGTTTATTTCAAAGCAGAGCAATCAAAGTCCATATGTGTCACCCAAATTCTTTTAAAGCATCTTGCATACTTACACACTTTTCACTGTCAAATACATAGCACAGATGCTTATTTGATTCTGAGTCTTTGCATATGAAAGTAAATATTCTCTTGTCAGTTTTATCATCAGCGCAAAATGATATCCTATGGAGTTGACAGTTGTGCTGGACTTCCTGCAAATCAAAAAGCAGATTATTTTCAGGAAATCACTACACTTGCTTAGGATAAAGATGCACAAAGTAAATCTCTGGATTTCCTCATGTACATAAGAGCAGGCAAGTTGCAGTAACATTTTTGAATGTCTCTCATTGTACATGAGAGCACCCAAAAATGGAACATTGTAACAGAAGTCAGCAGACTCATGTCCTAACAAACATTCCCATTTTTACTGAATTTAAGCAGGAAGTATGTATTTGGACAGCATTTATCTGGAAGTGTTTATTTGGACAGTAATTTCTGTTCTAGAAAATTGGTTTTACTGTTGCTTTGTGTCCCTGTGCAATTAATTTAGGGACTGATTATGTAAAATACTCTGTTCTTTTTCCAGATGCACACCATCCTCAGATTTTATAATCTCCCAGGTTTGTCAGAATGGTTTTACTGAAATAAGTCCTTACTTTTCTATCTTAAGTACAGAAAACAGAAATCAAATTACTTTCTTATCAAAATACAGAGGCACAGAGAAATAAATTAGACATCTAAATAATTGCTTACTTAAGACACAACATAAACAGCTTTTAAACATTATTATTTGCGTATTTTTGATCCTTTATTTTACTTTCCATTAAAAAGCATGTTCCAGCTATTAAAACGTTGCAGTAGCAGTCCTCTTCAGCTGAGAGAGCTTGACAAGACTGAAATAAACTATCTCAACTATTTTTTTGTTGTTTTTCTTCAGCAACTCTCTTCTTGGTATTTTATTTTATTTGGCTTATTACATGGGAAAGCAGTATTTGCTTTAAAGGAAAATATGCAGTGTAGATGTGAACTATTATCTATTTAAAAAAAAAAAAGTAAGTTTCTGTGTGGCACTGGGGTTCCCAGATTGCTATAAGCTCATAAACAAGGGCATGACCTCTCTGCACACAACCATTTATCAAAAAATCTACCTTATGGGCCAAGTTTTCCCCTTGCCCCAACTGGGTTCATTTTTTCAGTCTTTACAGCTGTTCTTCTATGTATCCTACTTCTCCCAAATCTCTCTCGCGTCTAATCTCTTTCTGTTGCAGCTCTTTAACAGTTAGATATAACAACATATGCTTGTTCCGGCTCTTTTAGGTTTATAGATCCATAGAGCTACTTTATATCAATTTAAGGACAGAACCACTTTTCTATAATCTTCCTTTTTTGTGTGCCAAATATAGAATCAAGTCCTGATACATGAGCAGGCCTCCTGTTCCTACCACTATTAATAGCCAACACAGGAATACCAACCAATATTCCTCTGTAACAATATTGAAGTGATTTGTTTCAAAAACACACATAAAAAAATGTTGTAATCAGCGATGATAACATGGAATTTAAGTCATTTTCTAAAGCATCTATACATCGTGCAAAAAGAAGGAAAACTTGACTCAAATTTACATTTACATGTAGCTTTAAGAAATGAAGTGGGAAAGATAAAGAGACTACCCATAGTTGATTACCGTCTGCGTTGTAACAACAACATTGCTAAGAGATTAGAATGTTACTATTGCCCCAGGAACTTCCATCCCACAGCTTTCTGTTAATCTCTTGCAGGAAGAGTTAGGAAAAGGAACATATTTTGACATTCAAAACTGTTATTTTGACACAGTTTTTGCCAGGATATGGGGTTTAGTACCCCTTCCTGCCCTGTGACGTAAGGAAGGCACAAAAGCTGCAATTAAAGTTCACATGGATGTTTCTTGCCCCCTCTGCTTGTGAACTGTTGAACTGTGGTTGTACCAAGAGTCTGAAGTGAAAACGGGTTGCAAGAAGATAAAGCCTTGAACAAAAGCCACCTTTTCTCAAAAGGCGGTATTTCTGAATGGTAGCAATTACTCCATGAGGAGGATGTTTTGCCTACTATGTAACCCCTTCCAAAACACCACAGCAAACAAGGAACAGAAAACCCATCCATGGGATGACTCAATGGGCATAATTGCTGAAACACAGCAACTGTCATGCTGTGCCACATCAAAAGCCTACAATAATACTTATGGCCTGCTACATAACATTTACAGAGAAATGAGTAATGCACCTGCAAACATAAGCATTCTAGGAGGGGGGATACAGTAAAAGAAATTCAAAAACACAAGGAGGAAAAATAAATTAACAGGTTAAGGAAAGAGAGGTGCAATTCCAAAGCAGCAGCATGAAGAAAGACTCACTGCAAGCAAATTGTCTCCTCATGCACCTGCAAAGACCTACATGTGGGCACCTACACCATGGTGACCATTTAGAAAGGTGTTTTTCATACACAGTGTTAACATTTATTTACCACAGTGTTTTCATCTTCCTCAGAGTTTAAAGGTTCTGCTGTGAAACAATTAAAAGAATTAAATCCCACATCAGCTGCAGTCTGTATTTTAGAGCATCATGTGCCTTCCTGGGAAGATGTCACCCATGTGTTGTAACAAGAAATGGTATTTTAGAATAATTTTTCATTGACAGAATGGCTTTCATTATAGTACTTTAAAAAAAAAAAAACAGTAAAAATACTAAAAAGTTCAAGCAATATTTAATTACTAGTTTAGGACCATAAACATATAAGTCTCTTACCTTTGTTTTCGGATCTAGAATTTTTACACCATAGATTGAGATTTGTAATTCAACTTTGGGTGTCTTCTGGCCTTCAGATTTCTTGATATGTCTTGCAAACTATAAGATGCAAAATACAACAGCAATCCTATTATTAGCAATTTTATTTTTTTTTTAATTACTTCTCATTTCCTCTCAACTCCTTCCACCTGAAGTTGTTTCCTTCCTTCTTCAAAAAGTTCTTACAAACAACGCCAACCATTCCCAAAGTCACAGCCGGGCACAGAACAGCATTTCTGACTGCACACCATACAATACTGCTGTAATTCAAGAAAAACTATTTTAAAATTACTTAGCTGGTTCTCTTGAAACTTTTCTCTGCTGTTTACGCACTCAATTTAAGCCTCTGCACGAGATTTCCAGAAGAGCAGTAGAAACATAAACACTTCCAGACAGTTTCTCAGCCGGTTGGTTGTTGAGCAGTGAGCATCATTATGTTTTCCACATCCCCCTATTTCCACACTCACTCCTGTACACCTGCACTGCGGGTACTTCCCATATGTTCTTCTAAGGAAATTAGTTCTTTAAACAGGTTCAGTGTGAAAGCACTACAGCTGCCAACACCTAAGAAATACTTGATCCCTTCTATCCTATTCCCAGGATGTATTTGCTAACAGTTTGCTAGATGATGACTAGACAACATTTTATATGACTGGGTCAGGTAGTGTGTCCTATTCAATACATTTTCCATCCTTTTGTACCTCTTTTTCTAGCTGTTAGATCAGACTTGTATTTCTCTCATGAACACTGCATATAAAAAAGCAGAGTACCTAAAATTTGCTACCACAAGGCAGTTAACAAGTGTCATGAATTCAGGTAACTTTCTTAGGAAAGATAGGGAATTGCTCTAGATTTTGCTTTAACAAAACTTCTAGTTCCACCTCTCTTCAGTATCACATATATAGCTCTTACAGTATACACATCCTTTTCCTGTCCTCCTATTTATCTTCAAGCCCATTTCCCACACATCTAGAGTATACTTTTAATACAGTTTAATGACTAACCCCATCCCTTTATTTTAATCAGGGTGGGTCATCTCATATGCATAATTTCATCTAAAAAAATAATTTTACAGAAAATAGAAGAACCTAATCACTGGTTTACAGGCATTTTGGCCATTTCTTCAGTTGCTAGGACAATTTAAATTTGCTACAGGATTTTTTTTTTTCTGTAATAAAAATCACTAATTAAAAAGCCTCAAAAAATCTGACTTAAATTTTATACTACCAATTTAACCTTTTTGATTTTTAAGTCTCTGCTTTAAAAAATAGGAAGATGATAGGCCAATCAATGCTTTATTAGTACAGATTTCTTCCCAAGATGAATATAAAACTTAAATTGTCTTTCAGATAATTTTCATATATTTACTCAATACCCACCACTTCACCAGCTTTCCTTTTGGATTTGATTACATCCGTTTTTTTGGCTAAACCTTTGAGGACATACGTGGTCCCTTTTCACAGTACAACATGTGCACAAGTATTTCTGTGCAGTAATGAAGAAAAGGTACAAATAATATTTCATTTTACTGAGTTAAAGCTACAGTATATGTTGAGAACGATGATGAAATGCTTGGTTTCCCAACTGTATTAATTTCAGAGTACAGAACGACAGCTACAACACAAAACTTTTTAAAATAAGTATATCTGAAAAACTTGCACAAGTTTTAGAGCAGCTGGCCAAAGCTTGCTCCAAGTAGTCAAGAAATCTTACAACACTGAGGAAGTTCCAGAAGATAATTCTGTGCCAATACTAAAAAAAAGGGTAAAAAAAATGACCCTACCCCATCTCCACTCTCAAAAGCAATAAATTAAGTTGAACAACTAAGTGAATTCAAGTGAGATGAAATTAATGATGATCAATATGGATTCTACAAAAAATGCCTCTTGTTAAAATAGGCGGAGCATTTGACCGAGTTTTGCGTGCCATTATATTTGGGAAATGAAGCAACACAAAGAAAAGGATTAGTTAAGTTAGTAACATTAGTCCCCAGATGCACTTATAAACAGGAAATTGTCATTGGGAAGATATGTTTCTAATGTATTCCAGCAGGGTTTATTTCTTAAGCATGACATTATTGAACAATGACCAGGAGGAAAATAATTACTGATAAAATCTGCAGGCTGAAAAAGTAAGAGAAAAAATGGGGAGAAAAGTAACTTATGATTTGTAGTGAAATCTAAAATTGCTGCAGAGGAAGCCTGCGGATCACAAAGGCTGATGGAGGGGCACGTAACACAGAGAATTCCTCACCAACACGCCATCACAGAGTGTCTCCATGCAAACAAAGCGTCTCTGTTGCAATACCATTCGCAAATCCTACATATTGGAACAAACTTCCTTTCTTGGGAGACTACCGTGTAAAGATGGAATTCATAAAGTCTTGATGTCACGGCAGGCTTTCTGCTCACTGTGGACCTTGTCATGAAACTACAATTGAGAAGATTAATACAACCCTTGGATATTTCAAAAAGATCCTGAAGAAGTCAACAACGGCTGCACTGCATCAGCTGCTTGTGAGAAACTACTAAAATTTTATGTACTGAAGTTTCCAAATGCAGAAAGATGTTGACAAAATGGAGAAACTTCCCAAGATATTTGCAATAGTTAGCAGAGGACTGGAAAGCCACTTTCAAAGAAACTCCATCAAACCAAAATCAAGCTAATGGTGAAAGACAAACACAAAAGAATCTCTTCAACACAGACATCTAGAGAGACAAACCAGCTTTTGAATAGAAAAAAAAAATTGATTTTTTTGGTTTACTGGGATACAGTGACTGAAAAGTACATGTAGATAAATTAAGAAAAACTGGTGCAGTTGCTTTCTCAATGCTTTTCCTGCCCGCTCCCTGTTCCATGTAGTAACAGGCAACATACAGATACTGATCAGTAATTTCTTTCCTATCCTACCTTCTCCAGAATGCCAAGTTCAGCCACCTCCCAAACTTGTGCCGGGTTTGAACAGCAGATCCTTACACGTAGTCAGGTATCAGCCAATTTGCTTCCCTCCTCCGTCTATTTTTTCTACCCATTCCTCCCACCTAAAGACAACCCTGAGGGACCTCTAGACAGGGTGATTTACAAACATTATTTTCGCCTTTCAACACACATTCAAAACAAAGTAATATTTGTAGTTTTCACAGTAACATGATTATTTAAGGGGGTAAAAATCTGTAGCCTCCCATTGGCATCAAAATGGACAATGATATAAAATTATAATGAATCACAGCATGGCTGGGGAAGAGAGATGATGGGCCAAATTCTTAAGCTGTTAGTTTATAAATATAATGTTCTCAGACAAGACAGATTTGGCCTAATAATAGTATAAGCAGCTCAGTGGCATAGGCTAGCTTTTAACTGCTTTGAAATCATCTTTTTCTTTAATGTTTTAGGGAAAGCAACAGATACAAATAGATGTGTTTTCTAGGGTTTAATTTGGCTTTAAAAATAAAAAAAGCTTCCATATATCTTGTCTTTTATTGCAGTAGCAGGGAAAACTGCATACATTGAGACTCTTACTAAAATTACATTTGAAATGCTTATGCATCAAGTCTTAGCAAACCACAATCAGAGGATTAATCAGCAAAAATAATGAGAGGAAAAAAAACCCACCACATTTTAAAAACAGACAGGCGCTTTAGTTAAAGAAATAATGATTAAAACAAATTCTATCAAAATCAATTTAAGCTATGCAAATCAAAACTATGTGCTTTTATTTAATATTTACATCTCACTGCAAAATTCAAGAGAGTTTATTAAAAAAACCTTGAAACATTAAGGGCACACATTTCTGTGACTTGGGTGCTAATCTTCAGCCCAGGGAATAGAGGTTTAACTCCTTCATTTTACGCAGGCTTCCAGTGTGACATCAGACATTACAGTTCATGTGGACACCTTAAAAGATGTCTAAGGGCAACGTAGTTGTCTAAGCTGAGACACAGCTTTATACCTGGCTTTGAGAAGATGCATTTCTTCTTTCTTCACAACAACATTCATTATAAGGAAAGATGACTGAAAAAAAAATAATAGGCTCTATTTCTTTCGCAGTGACTACATACCAGCTTTTTGGTTATATTATGGTCCAAAGTCTCATGCGCATTTTATGCGGGTATAATGAAATTATGACCTCTGAAAAATAGCTGTAAAGGAGAGGAAAAGGATGAAAAGGTCACAGATATGTGAACTTGAATCTCTTGATAATCAGCTGAGTAGGGAAAAAGCTGTCTCAGAAATCCATCTCTATGGAATATGTTGTATTTTATTTTCCAAACATACTGAATTGAGTGAAGGCTGTTGATCTATTAACCACAGTGTGGAAGACAAGGCAGTGCAGCCTTTTTTGCATCTCTCACTCCTTGAAAGGTTTTTTTGTTGTTTTGGGTTTGTTGTTGGGTTTTTTTTGGGGGGTGTTGTTTTTCATGTTGTTATTTTGCTTGGTGGTGCAGGGTTTTGGGGGTTTGGTGGTGAGGATTTGGGGGGGGGGGTTTGTGTTTTTATTGATTCTGTTTTGTGTTTTTGTTTGTTTGATTGTTAAGATTGAGAGTAAACAGGTATTCTCTTCTTCAGTTCTTCTCATCTGATCTGCTTTGGTCTTCAGACTGTCCCTGGCTGGTCCTGAACCACACATTCTGCTTTCCCAAGTACTTCAAAGAGAACAGATGCAGCTGTAAGGCTTGACTGGAAACCTCTTCATCCCAACATTGAAACATTTTCTGCACTCCGCCCTCCTTTCAACAACAAATGAAACCCAGCTTTAACACAAAAGGGATCTCAGAACAATATCCATTGATGGTCCATTAAGGGCAGCAGCAGGACATCATCACAGCTTGTGTGGAGGTGTGTGTAAGAGCACTCTTACTTTGTGTGTCCTTAAGGGTCAAGGAGGTGATGAAGAATATTTCAAGTGGCTTCAAAGTGATTAATTAATTCTATTTATATTATCTCTGGTCATCTTCACTTAGAGAAGAAAAGTGGAGGAGAAAAAGAGTTGGAAGTTGGGTAAGAGAATGGCCTTAAGTTTGGTCATCACAAAAAAATTCCTTTGAAGACAGTAAAAGGAACAACCCAAAACTCAGGTGTTTACTTCTGGTTTCTCCCTAGCAGCCCTCCACACCATTTTCTTAATAGTGGTCTGGTTATGCTGCCCTTTCCATCTGTCATGCTGATCCTTCCACCCGTTCTCACCTCTGGTTACCCTTTCAAGCACTTTTTGGACCAAATCAATTCCTACAGTCTGATTTAGAATATCCTTCATTAATCAAGGCAAGTAGCCATTTCACTTTATAAAACAGAGTTTGATTTGACAACATTTACACACTTGAATAATGCAGGCATGTTCTGACACATCGTGGTACCATTTTCCTTAGTTTTTATTTCATTCTAGAAATTAGTTTGACTCAAAAACTAGAAGGAAAAATTTGTTTGTAATAAATTATGAGAACAGTTCACCTTATCTTAGAAATAAAAATACACATTTTAAAACATTAGTGTCCAACTTTCTTCTTTCTCCTGCAACACAGCTCCAAGAAATTTGAAAATACGAAGGGGAAATCCCAACTAGATAAAACCACTGGGCAACCCTTTAGAAAAATTAAATATAGATACTAGAAAAAAAACTGTATATCCAAACTGTAACTGACACAGCAAAATTAGCAATTAGCAATTGTTTAGAAAATGTAGCAGTAGTATTTGAGATTAAAAAAGTACCATGAAGCATCAAGAAAAAATTTCCTCCAAGTTATTGTATTTTACTGTAGAACATCAGCTCCACCTGCTGGTAAAAGTAAGTTCTGGGATGGCGTGTTACAGTCTGGCACAAACCTACATTTGGCAAGTGAAGTCTTTGTGCTGTATGAGTTACAAGCTTTTCATTTAGGGAAGTAAAGAGTTGTATATCAAAAGTCTATTCTGACACAGTTTGGTGACACTACGACTTAAGAAAAATAGTTTACAGTGACTGTATTTCATGGTCTGTATATCACTGTAAGCACATGACTCCGAAAGGTTATTAGTGCGATGCACACCAGCTGTAAAATAGCTCCAAATATCAAGAAAGTCACTTGTTTTTCTGCTAGCTATTAATTTTCACTAAAAACAAATCATGATAACATTGTGATTAAACGCAAATCCATATAATAAATATATATATATAGCATCACAAGCTACACATCTTTAAAAAACTCTCCTAATCCAAAACCCACTATATATGTTTTCTTTCAATATAAGATACTAGTTTTCAAGCTGGTTTAATTGGTTCAATATTTTAAATTCACATTTTCTGAAAACAAGCTAGACATGTATGGTTAATAATAAAATCCAGTACCTCTAGGCTTCTTTTCAAAGAGTTCACATGCAGAACATAAATCAGTGTTGAAATAAGTATTCAATTAACTGAGGATTGTTTCAAACATAAAACGTCTTTACTGCTCTCTGAATTCTGTTCCAAGATTTTTCAAGTATTTCCAAAAGTTGTCTTTAATTACTGTGTGAGTTTTCTAATGAACTTGTGATTATTTAAGATTCCATGCAATACTTGACATCCAAGCTCCAAACTTCCAAGCTTGAAGAAGATAGTGTAATTCTGGCAACAATTCAGGCACGTATCTCCAAGGCAGTTTATTTAGGGAACACGTGTGAAAAGTTAGAACAGATATCTACATACTCAAATGACACCACAAGAATATACAAAAAAATTCTACTGTTAAATTGTAGTGCTAGGCTGACAAAATGGTTTTTTTTCCCAGAGAAAACAAAATGGCTCTGGCTCTTCCTACACTTCAAAGAATAGTTATTTGAAATCCTTTTTGGACCTGTTTTCAGAGCAAACTATTTCAAGGGACCACATCATACAGTCCAACCCACAGAAAGCCTCCAGTGATCAGCGAGAGCCCAGGTTAGCCTGGAGTGCCACCAGTGAGACATAGACACTTAGCAGCTGCTTTCCTTAGGAATCTATTAAAATATCATCAAAACAGAATCAAAGCTTCTCCATAGCAGGATACTAACTTGACAGACCTCTGCACAGAATTAACTCTGCTCAGGGTAATGGAATTCTATAAACACAAAACATCAAACGCAATAGTTTCCCTCCAGTATTATCTGTAAACTGTACGAGGTGTGCACAAACCCATATGCTTTGCTTCCACCGGTAGCATGCCGCAATGCTTAAAAAGGGTCACGCTCACACTAGCCTAAAACTCTTGAAAACAACTAGGCAATAATGTCTCTGATGACCTGTAGTAGAGAATCTTTTTGGCCTAAAACATTCTAAAGGCAGCTGTACTATTTTTGCAGAGCAAAAATAATGGTGAAGAACTTCTGTTTCAATACCTTAATGCAATTACTAATCAGTCTTGTAAAAATGGCTTTTTCAAGGGAAATCTCAACCTTAAAAGCTGAGCTACATGAATACTGTTTCATGCCTTTTTCCTTCCTTTTTTTATTATAGTAATAACAGAATCAAGTTTTTCACAATCAACTCCTAAAATTTTCTGTACGTTTCGGAGGAAGTTCTGTTTAAATCAATACTGAAAACCCTACAAAAAGTTATGGGAAGTACAATAGAAGGCAGAACAATTTTTGCATCTAAATGAACTATTGCTCCAATAGCTCTAAGCACCTAAGCACGAAACAGTGCAATTCCACTGCAATGTGAGCTAGCAGACAAATCAAATCAGCATTCCCTGTCACAGCTCACAGCATTTGAAGACCTTTAAGCATATCAGCTGTCACTCAAACAGTGAAGTCAAAGCCAGGTTATCAATTAGCAACCCTCAATGAGTCATTTCACTAGGATACTTCCTCATTGTTCACCAAGTCCCTCAGTGCACAAGGACATATAACTGAGAAGAAACTGTAATATCTGACTTTCTCGGCCTCCTGGGACTGTGCACCAGTACATGGATGGGGTTTGTGTGCACACACCTTTTCCAACCTAACATGAAGACCCAGAGAACAAGGCAGTAATGCCCCTTATAAACACTTTTGTATTGGTTTGTAAACCCTATTCTCTCACTGCAGATCTATTTCCAGATCTATCACCAATTATCACAGCTGGAGGGTGAATGACATTCATGCCAGTGCCATAAATCTTCACCCCCAGCCTATAAGTTCACATGGACCAGACACGTCAGCTTTAGATGGAGCGTAGTCAGGGACATCCAGTACCCACGGAGCTATCACAGTGCGCTCATGGCGTGGTTTGACATTCTTACTCCTGTTTTCTGGCACCAACAACTTACCTTAAGTGAGTGGGTAATCCGTGTCTTGCAACAAGAGGTAACTCACCTAACGGGCCCAAAAGAAGCACTGCACAGCCCAGAGAAATGCAGGACAGGCATTACTGAAGTCACTAGCTACTTGTTCAAAGAATAATTCATTTTTAAGATTCTCTGGCAACATGTTTTAAGTGCCATAATTAGAGGCATTCAATATCCATAATGTGAGGATGGCAGCTAAAACAAATTGTTGCTACTTAAGCTAGGATTAATAAAGCTCTGAAGTTTCCAAAAAATAAGCAATACACATTAAGGTACAAAAACTTTACCATAGATAATTGTGTAATTTAGGAGACAACTAAATATATGTACAACAGAACACATGATAATATGGACACAACAGGGAACTGTCTACACACCAGCGAAGAGATTAGTAAAAGCAACTGCTGCTACTAGAAATCATGAATTTACCTACAAACACTTACAAAGTGTCTTATCTGTGAAAACAGGTTTAAGAAGACGTTCCATTTATATTTCATTACAAATGCTTTCTTACCTTTAACTTTCTAACAGCATCTCTTACAACTTCTGTGCCTTTGGGCTGCTCCACTTCCGTACTGCCAAGAAACTGAAAAGATTGTAATTTGTGAGAAATAAGTTACACACTGAAAGGCCTAATTGACTCAAGTAATCATATTTTCCAATTATTTCCAAATAACATTTTGGAAAGATGGTAATTTCAATTGTTAGTAACAATCTTCATACAGCTCAAGAGAATAACAAGAATTACATTTTAATTAGACAAACACAAGAGTTATCTAAAGTTATTAAAACCCATTTTATTTATCTCGATCCCATACAAGTCTGTAAATTAGAGGTTACGGAAATTGTAATGTTAGTAATATCATCTCTTTTGGAAAATAATGAAAAGACGCAAAATAATGCTGACATAGGATACCTCCCATGAATCAATATGAACCAAGGGTTTGGACTATGTCACTGAAACTTTCCTACAGTGGTGCAAGATAAATTAAGGCCTGATTCTGCTCTCAGAGCTGCGTGGTACAGTAACTTCAGAGATCTAAAGGAAGCAAGCTCCAATTTACATAAAAACAAGGCTCATATTCAAAGAATCTCTACTAGATACCATATTTTTACCCAGTAAGATTTTAACAACAAACAAACATAAACCTGCTAATACACAAGCATGACATTTCAGAGGGACCTTACCATTTCTTTATCTGTACACTCAAACGCCTTTACATTCTTCTGTACAGTTTGGCTTGCCACCTACTATACTGTTATGAAAGCTGAGATAATCCTGCTCAAACCACACTTGTGTAATAATTATGAATTGCCTGCCCAATGTTCTCATTAAGGTACAGTTGATTTAGTGACACCATGTACCTGCGTATGCCAAAATAATGCTAGCAAGAAAGAACAAGCCCCCTTTTTCTCCAAAGTACACAATTTTCTGTGTAACATGATGCACAGAGGTATAACTTTTAAGTCTTAGCAGTTTCAAAAGGAACTTAAATTTATCCAGCCACAGATGCTTTCAACATCACAACTCTCAAGTTTTTAATTTTACTAGAACTTTGAAATGTGTTTACTGTAGTCAATGTGCTCAAGCTCTCCTCCTGCAAAGAAACTGCAGTTCTACAATAATTAAGTCTCTTTAGAAATTTGCTGCTGACTCTGAAATATGATGTGCCATCTCAAATGAACAGTGTGTAAATCAAAACACCAGGCCTATCTGCTGTCAATACTCTCTAGTATTACAATTCTCCATCCAGGAGACCAAAGTTTTGTTATTACAAAGCAGAAACCTCTATCATTGAATTGTTGTCTTGATGCAACTTCTCCAATGCCTTTAATAGAGGATGTGTTCTTCCCCGGAAAAGTGACAGCTGCAGAAAACGCATAAAGAGAAAGAAGAACGATTCTCAGATATAATGGGGACCAGATGGACAGAGACAGAACGGGAAGAGAGAGTTAATATATGTGAGCAACTGTATGCGAGTAAAAAAAAAAAAAAAAAAAAAAGTAACCACAAGCTTAAATGGACAAGAAAGGAAGTAGATAAGGTCAGATAAGAATCTAAGAGGAATGAGGGTAATACCAGACCTCTGTACACAAGTGTATTTACACTACACGCTTGGCACAACACAAGAGGTAGAATTATAATTGCTGCAAAGTTTGTGAGCAGGCCAGGGTACATTACACACTGTGCAGGAATCCTGCATAACCACCAGAAATAACAGCTGCAGGTGTGGACGAGGCTCCATGAACAGAGAACACAGGCCACTGCTGTCCAGAGTGGACTGGAAGATGGCTGAGCGTACTTCACTCATGTGTGCTTCCTAATATTTGTGTGGTTTTGAAACTGGCAGCTCCAGAGGCACCAGCAATGTAAGCAGCCTGGTACTTCTTGATACACATTCAGGGCCAGGCCTTGGGTGGAATTGTGTCGAGTTCACTTCTAGATGCCCTGCGGTATGCTGCCTTGCCTGCAGCCACTTCTCCAGAAGGGCATAGGACTGCTCTACATTTTTGTTTTCTGATTTCCATCCAGAAGACTGAGATCTGAGATAGCAAAAGACAGCTCAAAAGACATAGATCCCCTCCCCTTCCCTCTCAGCTATCTCCCTCTGATTCAAAGCCCAAGAAAGATGAAGGTATCTTTGCTGTATTCAATAAATCCCTCAAATAAAACAAGAAATAAACAACCAAGACTGGAAGTATATGGAAACATCATGAACATTGTATCAGTATTTATGGAACACAACTAACCAGAATTCCACCCATCATTCACGATGCACTGTCTTCCAGGTGAGTATCGGTTTTGACATTAAGCATCACTACTGAAATTTTTACTGTTCTCAGCAGTTCTGAACTGGATATGGAATTAGAGCTTACGCTTAATAAAATCTTCAGCACAGGAAAATATAGTGAAATGCATTTAATCCACAAATACACAGGAGATTTGTAGCATAAGCATTAATATCAATCAGAGATGATGAGACCATGCCATGGGTTGCACTGTTTCTATCGGATACATATTTTTTCTCTTAACTGAAGTTCTTTTTTTTTTTAATTCAGGTAAGCTCAAATTTTAGTCATAAACTGCTTACAGGTTTCATGCCTGACCTTTGTAAGATTTCTCATTTGATTTATGTATTTTTGGTAACGCAAAATAGATTGATCTATTTTGGGGCAAAATATTAAAAGAGTTTCACATAAAACCAATTTATTTTCTAATTATAACAAAAGAATATGCAACGCAGGTTTAACATATAGCTAACGTATCAACCGGAGGCTTTTTATTGCTTGCTTTTTCATCCGCTCTGTACCTTTTCTGTGTGATTTGCCCTATCATCGTATTTTGTTTAATATTAGTTACCAATTACTATGGCATTACTCCTAATAGTTAAGCTAAGTACATACACATTTGCAACGCTGAGACTTCAGATGACAAGCTCCATGTGATGAAGGCCCCTGTGTTTGTACAATCCCTAATAATCTCTGTGTTTGTATAATCCCTACAATAAATAATAATTATAATAATAGATAAACACAGTGGATGTACTGCCACCTCTGGGATTTCTGAAGTAAATAACTAACAGCTAATTCACCCCCCCACCCCATTAAATGCAGAGATGGCCATTTCATTATGGTCTTTTCAGCAGATTTTTCTCACCAAATCTCACACAAACACACAGAACAAATATTTGTTCTATCAGGAATTTGGTACAGCTGTATAGTATAAATATTCATCGCGGAAGAGTTTCTGCAACAACAATTTCAAAGTAAAATTGGTAAATACAGAACTTCCCTTTTCAAGATCAGGCTCCTTTAGAAAGCAATACTGATGCAGAATTCTAGATGGGAACTTTAAAAATCAGCAATTGCTTGGATCCCTCCAGGTTCCCTCCCACAGCTCTGGCCCTTTTGCAGACCCAGCTGAGGAGGAACGACAACACCACCACAAAATGTAACTGTTCCTGAGAGTCAGGCTAATACAACTCCTACACTTAAGTGCAGAAAATAATGTAGCAGTCTCCCTTCAGATCATTCAGTATTAATCCTACCTGCAATTTAACAAATACGTTAAATTCTTAAGTGTTCATTAAGATAAAATACGTAATACAGAGGAAAAACGTTCATATATGAATGTTTCATGTATTTACTGTTTGCAACTAGTAGAATTCTTGAAGTTGGTATACTTCATGCACAATAAGCCAATTCAAACAAAAATTATCAATAAATTAAGCATGCCACTAGACTCATCTTTTACAATATTTATGTATTGCTAAGTTCAGTGCTAATGAGAAGTTCACCATAATCACACTGAGTTTCAGTTGGATACTTTAAGAAGTTCGAAGAGTATGACATTTAATATTTTGTATAACATAAAGCAAGCTAAGGCAATGTTTTCCCTATATAAATTACTACATCTTTTTTTATTGTAGTCTGACATTCTTCCAAACATATCACCTACAAAACTGATGAAAGGTTATTTTTCCAGGATATTACTTATTCTGATCTCCCTTGCAGCTGCCTATAATCAGAAATAACTTTTACGAGGTCAATAGATCTTATCAGTCAAAACAGTTTAACTGTTCCTTCAAAGTTGTTCTTCCCTCGTTGATGTTTGCCATTAAGAAAGTGGGCTGCTGCGCAGTCATATACCAAACACCACAGGTCAAACTGTTTATAATCCAGGATTAGCAGACAACCAGATGTGCTCACTCCGCATGCAAAGATTTGCAAGATAATGCAGCTGCAGAGAATTAGCAGACATTATTTCATCATATTAGAATTAACGGAAGTTTTGATCATTGAAAGCAACTGGGAGAATAACTCAGCCCCATAATGGCCAGGAGGACTGTCTTACACAACAAAGTAGTAAACAGACCCTTTGCGGGGAATGCCTCTTCCTTCAGAACACAGTTGAAATTTTTCCTACACATTTAAGTACAGCAAGACATGTCTTGGTCCAATTCCATAGTGAAGTTTTTAAAAACACTTTTTAAGTTGTGCTTTGTCTGAAGAAACCATGAAAATAAAAGAAAAAGTATTTTTCACTTTTATTTTGCTGGCTCAATTAAAAGTCAATTCAAACATAGGACAACTTCAGGCATTTAGATCCTTTACATTTCTGACAAGTCTATTGCTGTTACCACATGTGCAATACCTATTAGTTAGGTCAGATGAATCGTTAAGGTTAACCATTCCTTTTTTTTCCTTGCCACTAACAGGAACAGTCTCTGGTAATTCCTCCCCCTGTCAGCTTACATTTTGGCTCCCAACATTCTGGGTTTTTCACATGCAAAGTACATCCAGGTGCTTTTCTTCAAAACTTAACAGGGAATATAAAAAAATCCATCAACCCTTAAGAAAAGTTTTTTCACCAGGGTCAAAAAAAAAAAAAAAAATCTTTAAACCTAAGTCTCGTCTAAGAAATAGCTTTAGGTGCACTTTTGAATGTTTAATGTAGACTTCCGCTCGTCCAGTAGAGAGCAGTGTAGGATATTTTAATAATAAAATAACATCTGTTTTCTTTTGTCATCTTCAAAAAAACACCAGTTTTTCACAGTGCCACATTTTTCTGAAATCTCTGAACACCCTAAATTCTTCTATGGAGACTTAAATGCAATTAAATTTAAAAAGTACTTACCAAACTCATACAATTAAAAAAAAAGGGGAAAAGGCAGTGCAAAATTACTGGATACCTGCTGCCAAAATTTGATGAACTAACTCCTTTTACAGCAGAAGTTGAAGGGATGTTGATTTACTAATGAAAAGAAGACAAATGTATCCACATTCTGAGAACATCAGAATGACAGTATATAACAGGAGAATGAAAGTTTTGAAGCTGTGCAGAAAAGACAGGAACACACGTCTAAGCTGTTAATCACTTCCTAAGACATGAACAGTTTTTGTTCAGCCTCGCATATGTGAATCTTCTCCATCAATTGAACAGCAGAAGGACAATATGGACTATAAAATACACACCTCTTTCTATTTTGGGTTCCTTCTCTTCCGCCACCCTACAGTGTGGTTCCCCACCTGTATCAGCTTTCCTTGGTTCTCTACCAAGACATGTTTTCATCGGAGTACTAAGTGTCTGGATTTTCCCCTTTCAGTGAGCTGCTCTTCTCTAGCAACACGTTAAGAACTACTGCCTCCCCCAGGCATGACTGCTGCTCATAGTGAGAGCAGAAATCAAACTGACCACATCAGTATGACAGAAAAAAAGCGTGAGTACGAGAGAAAAACGTGCCACAGATATCAGCATGTTCCCCGAGTATCCCCTGCTTGTCTGACATGTAATGTTTGGCACAAATGGTGACTCTGATACAGGAAAAAAATTGCACACATTATTCTGAGGGACCATTGGGGTACTACTTTTAACAAAGGAAGGAATGTATGACTAAAAATATAAGAAAAAAAAAGAGATGCCTTTTATGGAAATCAAGTATTACCAGCTATTTCATCCATCAGCACAATTAAGCCAAATGCATGTGAGAAAACACAAAGGTGAAAATATTTAGAGTAATTAAGATATAAAGAAAGAAAGAAAGAAAAATCTATTTGATAAGCTATTGAAATGTTGGGGGGTAAGGGGGGAGAGGTAGAACATTAGAAAAAGGACCATAAATGCCGTGATGTAAAAAACACATTGTGCTTAATTTTAAGCAACCTCCCAACAAGCCATCCTGGTTTAATTTGTACTTTCTTCTATTCTCTAGAGGTCTAGTTACTAAGAACTCTTCACTATCAAATGTATAAGCAATCACCTCAGTCTTTAAATTTGGTGCTATGACTAAATAATAAAGAGCGTGATTTGAAAACTAAAGCTTAACATGTCTTACACAGTTGATAGCCATAGACAATGCTGACATTTCCTTGGAGCAGTACACCTCCCCAGGCTCTGGATGCGGTTCTTGCCAGGAATCCAAATGTCTGGAAGCAGGAGTATCTATAAATATTCCGGTAAAGATGCCTGAGAAACTGAGGACATATGGCAGTCCTAATCCTGATTACACCTGTCATTTAACCCATGTTTAGATTTGAGGAGAAGAGAAATTACCTAGCTGCTCACTGGGAAGAAACCAGAAGTGTGGTCCAAGTAAGCTAAACCTACCGTGGTATAATTTTAAAGGCAAAAGAATGAGCATAATTATATCAGCTCAGATTCTTCCTCAAGTCCCACTGCATTTTAATCCACAGCCAGATGAGCAAAACTAAAGGGCACACAAAAACGAGACTAAAACTGGAGTATACATTTATGTTAACCATTTTGTTTGACAGCAGAATTTCAGGAGAATTTAGGATCGAAACTTAGACCTCCTCCAGAGAGATCAGTGTGGTCATATGCAAAGAGGGCTATCAAGAAAGATCTATTTAAAACCAAATCAGATTGCAACACAGCTATCAAAGCTGTTCTCTGCCTAAAAGCCTCTAATCCTGAAGGTAAAATAATGATAAGAAATAGAGCCGGTACCTCCCCAAGGAAGATAAGAGCAGGCTGGAACACAGAAAGAAAGCAGAAAAGGTAAAAAGCTTATCTTGTCAAGACTGTCACTACAGAAAATACCAGTTGTACAAGAAAAAACATTCGGTATTTCTTCATCCATCAATCTACACAGCACTTCAGAAGCACATCTCAAACTGCACCATGCCCTGAAGAGCTGTCAGCCTGAATCTCAAGATTATAACGGAGCTGGGGTGATGGTGGTGGGGTGTACACTGCTCTCCCATTGCATACACTGATATCGGTACCTTACTGTCACCTAGATTTTAGCCACAGGCTGTGAATGAACATAGCTACGTGCAGACTTACTTTCACCTCAGATAACTGGATGAGGAAAAGTGTTTCTTTGGCTCTGCTCTGCAGACTTGTTAGCTGGAGCTGACAGTTCACTGCTGGCCTATGTGAGCTCTACATTCCCAGCCAGTGCAGGCACGGAGACAGCAGCAGGAGGGCAAAAGGAATATCCCTTAAGGATACTCCAGCTTGGAGCAAAAACCTGCAAGCTCAACTAATTTTTAGAAAATTCTTGAAAAGCTTTTGATGCATAAGAACAGGGCTTAAAAAGGAAGATTTTATCAGTACGCATAAGACAGTGATGCCAATATTAGTAATATATCATACTGAAGGTCTGTTTTTCTTTTAAGCCCAGATGCACTCCCTACAGATGATAAATAAACAACAACAACAAAAAAAAACAAAACAGAGATAACATTTTGCATGAAAGAAACAAGGGCAGGGGAAGATGATAGTGACACAAATTTATCAGTGGAGAAAAGTCATGGCTTATCATACATCCCCCCAGTTGTGACTGGGACACACACATTCTTTTGACAGCATTCTTTCTTCACATGTGCTGTAATGTTCATTAACCTTCATATGCAAGAATCCTTTGCTCAGACATCGGATAAAATGGAGTATATAAAAACAACACACTTGTAAACTTTATCCTCTGGGTTTCAACTTGGACATACTACTCGGTGTTTCCAGTTTTGGCATTTACACATGGGAAGGGATTTTTTTTTTTTTTTCCCCAGAAGCATCTGTCAGCTCTTTTTATGCAACAAGAGATGTCTGTGGGTAATCCAAAGGCACCATCTTCAAGTGATTGTACCTCCTTTCCTTCAACACTGAAACTATTAACACAGAGATTGAGCTAACATCAAACAATGGCATCAAATTCCTATCTTCTGTTTCTCCACTGCGATTCATCAACCCTGCAGAGCCTCCTGTAGTGTGTCGTTGTTACTGCCTGGAAGTGTTAGGGTAACTAACAGGAGATAACTCACCAAATGAGCATACTGTTGACTAACGTGATCTCACTTAACCATATTTATGGGCTTTCTCAGTTGCTTCTGACTTGCCTGGAAAATGACTGAGCCATCCAGCTACAGACGCTGAATAACATCCTTGCCAATCCTCTACCGCTACTCTCATATTAGTTTAGATTTTATTTAGTCTCTGACCTCCAAGAACTAAAAAAACCCTTGCAACTCCAAGTTCACTGTTGAAACTTAAAATATAGTATCTCTTTCTTTCTATAAGAGTTATCATTATTGAAACAACATTCTGTGAAGGAGATTATTCACAGAGATTATATTTCTGATACTGTGGGGCACAGGGAAGGGTACTTGTACATTCACAAGAGCCATTCTGTATCCAGACAGGGAAAACAGAACTGATTATTAAGCTTGGCACTTCCTTTAGAAAGGTATACTCCAAATATGAAGCACCTCTGATACTCACTGAAAACATATCATACTGCTTCAATGCCCCAATTCAGAAAATTTGTATTCCTGACTGGATTGTTCCCAGTAAAAAAATAATTACTTTACCTTAACTGAAGAGAGTACACCTAAAAATAATTCACAATTGCTATTTTAAACATGAAATTTTCAGCTTCAAAGTACATAATAACAGAATAGAGAGATTTTTTTCAGCTTTACAAGTCCATAATTAGACCATAGACTTAGTTCTGCACCACAGGAATTGGATTCAACTCAAGTATCATTTCTTTACAGAAATAGTAAAGTGAGACTAAGCCCTCAAATTTACTGAAGTACTATTTTTTGCCAAGTCCTAGATATTTGCAAATATCTTAATGTAAGAAAGTTGACATCTTGTTTGCTTTTTTTTTTTTTCATAAACCATATGTCAATATGGTGATTTAATTTATATTAACCACAAGACACAACTTCAATGATTCCTCTATTCCACTCCAGTGTACTGAAGTGGTACAAACAGCTCTACCTCTACAGACTCTCCGCAAATATGTCAAGTCTACTGTTAGAAACTTTAGAACACAGAGACCACTTTTGCTTTAGTTCCCTCTTAACATTCGTAGATGCTAGCTAGCAACACTGGCAAGTCTAGAGGGAACTTCACTGCATCGCAGCGTGAAAAAATGTTTTCACTGTTTCTCCTTGTATAAACCCACTCGTCTACCCAAATTTAGGTTACAGTTAATTTTCTTTAACATTCCCATAAAGATAAAGGAAGACCCTTCACCATCCCCTCAAAAAGCCCCTATCAATGCTAAAATTAAAGGAACAGCAAGATCAAGATCCCAAGTGCTGGTGTTCTCACAACTTTAAGAATTACCCACTATAACACCCTGCACAAGACACACCAATCTGCTGTCCCAGGTTTTGGCTCCATTTTGCCCTGCTCTATCAAGCCCCTGGATTTCATAATGTCATGTGGCATGTAGCATGTACTGGTTGGCTCTGTATTAGCATTCTGTAGGTAATCTTGCTCTTTTTTTTTTTGTTTGTTTTTCCCCACAAAATATATCAAGTTAAAGCTTGAACTCAGTATTCTTAAACTCCATCTGTCCTGCTTTTTTTTCCCTGTTGCAAATGTTCAGCCTATCAAACCCCCCAAGAACACTGAAAACTGAACTGAGATGACAAAAAACCCTTGTGAAGTAACAAGCTATGTTGTCAAGTATTCCATAACAAAACCAATCTTAGTTTATAGAACCAGCAAAACCATTCTGCTTTACCAGGAAGATGAAGCTTTCTAAAATTTGGAGCATTTTGATTAACTCAGAACTTCTTTAATGGAGCGAAGTGGCTGAATTAGGGGTGCACCTCTGAGCCACATAAGTAAATAGTCCATGATGTCATTCAGAAACTGGCTGGTCCTTCAAAGAGATACTTCCCAGACGACTTCATTGTTAGGCATGAACCTGAGCACAGGCTTCAGATTCTTTCTTTCAAAACAACACGTACAAGAAAAGCCAGGAGTTTCCACTGCTGTTTCAAGGTGGGATTGTGCAACTCTGACCTCTCAGCTTGCAATAACTTCTTCAGCCTGAAGCTGGGACACAAAATCACTGGAGACTTCCTCTGTTCAACTAACTTCTACAAGTTGGGGAAGAAATTGTGATGTATTTATAAATATATACATAAAAATATATATTAACAAAGACAAATGGAAAAGTATTGAAGTGACTCTTCTGTACTAGAAAATATTAACAATGTCTTATAATAGTGAGGTACAACTCCACAGACATTTTCAATTTTGTGAATAAAGTTTATTTTCCTCTAAACTAATTCCTACCTCCTTTGTCCTTGACTAATACGATAATGCTGAACTTTTAGTATCACACTCTTTTGCCACAGCAATGTACAATGACATTACAAACACAGAAACAGGAATTCCCTGTGGGACAAAAACCAGAAAGAACAAAAGAACAAAATTCTCATTCAAACACAAATAGCCTTAGTAATTGGAACAAATAACTATTGTCCATGACTCTCAGTTTATTAAAGCCTTTTTGCAGTTTAATGTGAAATATGAAACTGCCTATTTTAAGGACATTGCATCTCTTCTGAATGAGGACTTTTAATACTGCGAGCCTTACTGCAGATTAGAATAAATGGTTCCTGTTTTAATTCTTGATTCACAGAAACACTTGGCTGTCAAACAGAGGACAAGCAGTACACCAGAAAATAGTTACTCTGGAGAAGAATATAATGAATATGTGGAGCTAGTGCTTTAGCTTTAGTTGCCTGGAAATTTAATAGCATTTTTGGTAACTTTTTCATGCAACACAAGCTTTGAACATAATCTGAACATTTTCTTTTTAACTATCATTACCACAGAAGATCATCTGTTCTTTATATTCTAGTATTATAACTACTTCAGTGTGTAGCAAATAATTTATATATATGTTCTATGGGGGAGATAATAAGACATCACAGAACAGATATATGTACTAAGGTGTATTAAAGGACAGGAACATGAAGTGTGAACTACCCTTGTTGGTTTTTTTTTTTTTTTTAATTTTATTTTGGTTTTTGTTTCCTAAACTGCAGAGTTCCTATACTGAGAAAAAAATGGATACTTTCCTATGCTTTTGAAAAAAAAGAATGAGCCTAACATTTTCTTAGTAAAGCAACTTCTGTGGGGAAACATGCTAAGCCAGTATTTAAAGAGTAATCCATAATCACATGGATAATCTACAAGACCGCTAAAATAAATGCCATATTCACATAAATAAATAGCAATATTTCCATAGAAGTGGCCAAGAAAATGTCTGCTTTCTAACCAAAAAGGTTGTTTTTTTCTTTGCTCCTGAAAACTACTTCGTAAATTCCATCTACTACTTTAAATGTATTGTTAATTTTATAGAAATTACACCTGTGGTACTGTATTCACAGAATACCCTTAGAAATTTTCAGAGAGTATTTCATGGGGGTAGCCAAGTAAAAATCAGATTAGCTGTCTACCCGTGAAAGTTAGAGAGAGAAGCTCCACGTAGCAGAGAAGAGAGACACCAAAGAAAATGCAGAATAGTAACTGTGACCCCAAAGTTGCATCATGTTTGAAGTTCTGAGAAAATATCTTAAAATAAAGCAGGTATCTTGTGGGAAAAGAAAAAGGACAGGGAAATCAGCACTGTTTCTGGATGCTTTTATTGTTTGAACTGAAAACCACAGTACAAGGCAACCTACTAAAGGATCTTCAGGAATCACATTTAAGACTTTTCTGGAATAACATAAACATACCGGAAATATTTTTTTCAAAGCCTGGGACCATACCCTTAGCATACCTCTGCCTCATTATCCATGAATGTCCTGCCTGCATAAAAGTCAAATCCTACTCTGAATCCCTCTCCTCCAGTTCCATCGCAGATTCTGGATGCAAGTACCACATCGGCAAGGAGTCTTCACAAGAAAAGCACTTGTTCCGTTGGTTTACCTGTACTGGATCGTTCACTAAACTGGAAGTTTCCTCTCAGTGATGATTACTGTTTTATGAACCTGTTCATATGCTCTCTTGTTAATATGTTAATCTCACATAAAAGCCAGCTATAAAACTTACGTGTTCACCATAATTCCAACATTTGGCCTTCAGGCACTTTAAGAATATCAGTAACAAGACTTTTTCCAAAAGCTAGCTAGGACGAGTCTCATTTATTTTAAAATAATACTTGGAACAGAAAGAACTGCCTCTTCAGGCTACCATTCTGTAAGCTAGTTAAAACAAATTTGTAGAGCACTACCTAAACATAAGAAATATTTTTCCCTCTGAGCAATACAAATTAGGGAATTGGGGCTTTTTATGAGAAAGATTATTTTAGCAAACTGCAAAAATGTTTAATAGTGACTACTTCAACCTGACAACATCAGATACAAAATGAAAACACTATATGATGACCTTAAGATCCACCAGTGGATGAGATGGACATCTCAGATGAACTGTTCTAAGAGAACATAACTGAGTTAGAAAGTAATTTGTAAGTTATTTTACAATGGCAATTATTCCAACACTAATGTTGGCTGTCCCTTCTCACTTCATAAAAAATATTATGCTTTTCAATGAAAGACCTATATTCTCGTAGTAAAGTAGTAAAATTAATCTAGACTAGATCATTATAGTGATACTCGCATCGTTATGTGAACGTAAAATAAGAGAACAGTGTATTTCACAATCTTTTATATAAGGATTCAGAGTCTTCTCTAAATACCAACATAATCCTTACTAAGAGGGCAGGTATTGAGAATACATTTAGTCTTGAGCTCAAGGTACTGAAGTAGAATTCAAAATTTGGGATCTGATTTGAGTTCAGAGATTTGGGGCAGATTTGCATAAAACCTCCAGTATTACCTCAGTTCCCTGTCTTTGAACTGAGGATAATAATTCACCCATTTCTCGTCTGTATTATCACTTAATTATTCCAACTGTGAAGAAAGCTCATGAAGGCCAAGCCCAAGGTCTTCTGTTGCTTACTTATTCTGAACTTTCATCTATGACTATCTGCATCAGGGTAGCACCTACAGCCTCCATCTCATTATTCTAAAGGCTGTATAAACACCAAAAAAATCGCCCTTAGCTTCAAAGAAGCCATGATCTAATGAACTGTGATAAACTACACTAACCTCTTGGAAATGCACAGCACAATTTCGCTTGGTACCTCTGAGTGTTACTGATAGAAATCAGTATAAAACATTGAACCCCATTCTTCCTTGTACACATCATTCTAACAGTAAACACTAACACAAACAAAAAGCTACAACTAGTACAAAATTAACAGAGTGCTCTCTGATTTTGGAAATAAAAAACATGAGAAGTCCATTTTTTCCCACCTCCCTCTTCTAGTTACCCAAAGGCAAGAAGGGAAGATGGTAGCAGGCCCCTGAAACACATCGCTAAGGGAGTAAGGAGGATTCACTTGCCCACACACCAAAGCAAGACCACTCGTACTGCCATCTAGACATCTGTTAAAAACAAAACAAAAAACTCAAACCCAAAACCTATACCAAGTTTTATAGCTTTTAAAATTGATTTAACATTAAGTATGCAATGCAATACTGGTAAATGCTTTTTCATTTTGAGAATGGGCTTGCTTTTAATAGCTGCAGTTCCTCAAAGCCTCATAAACTGCAAGCTGGAATATAGCCTCTAAATTCCGACTTTAGAACACACTCCTGACTTCAACGCATTTTCAGCAATGATCCTATATTGAGTAGAGAACACTTCCCTCCCATCTAATCTTACTAACTGAATGCTCCAATGAATGTGATTTGCTGAGTTTCTTATCTCTGTCCCCATAGTACCTCCCATTTGAAAAGCACATAAGTGCTACAGCAATAGTAAGAGATACAGCTTAGGGACATTTTTAGTCCATGTTTCAATTTACCTGTTCTTTCAAATGCAGTCCTTGGTTCCACACATATAATTAAAATTTGTTCTATATCCTTGTTTCCACATTTTCCCCTCTGCTCAGTAATACTACAGTAGCAAACTGAAAAACAACTCGTAAAATTACAGGAATTGACTAGATTTTATTTCCCTTAAGGACGCAAAATGAAGAAAATATTACTTCTGCAAAAATATACAGTAGGAAAAATATTTAGAGTTTAAACCAACATAACCCACCACTCTCTCCCTTTTAGTGGCCAAGAATAATTTCTAGTGAAAATGCAAAATATTTTAACAAAGCTTTACAAATTAGTTCATGCAAATATTTTGCTTTGCTATGTCCCAGACCAGAAATTACTATTTCCTCTAATAAGTTACACCTGAAGTTCTCAGGTTCAAAGTACAAAATGCTTTTTAAGATAGGCCAAGGTTGGCTTTACACTTTCTGATTCAGAGTCATCTGAAGGAGGCATTTCTGAGAGAAATATTAATTGCAGCTCAGTATCCACAACTGCCTAGTGTACATTGTTATTCTATTAGAGTTAATGAAGTCAGACACCACTGCTAGTAACTTGTCCAATGGTTTCTTGAGGATGAACCCTCATGCAGATCAGTATGTGTGAAACTTTTCTGAATGGTGAACAGCCCGGCTGTTGGACAGGTTTCCTGTAGTCTTGGTTTTGTCAGTAAAATTGTATATCTCTGTAGAAGTTTCTGTTCAAAAAGTTGTGTCATTCTCCTGTTTTCTATGATTCAGCTCTATTTATTTTGTCTAGTTTCTTTAGGGAGGGTTTCCTAATTATTTTTGGTGAATAGTAGAGTAAGGAGGCAGTAGCTCCATAAACATAGCAAAGGCTGAGCAAACAGAAATAATCCAGCTTTGTCAAGGAGATGAGAAGGAAATTCAACTGCAGGCCTCACTCCAATTTAAAAGAAGAACAATCTGTAAACTGCTGTGGGCCACCTAGCCCAGGAGTGCAATAATCCAGATGTTTGAACTCTACAGCCTATTAGTTCCAGTGTCAGACATGCAACTCACTGGACACCTGACAGTCCAGAGGCTAAAAAGCCTGCTTAAAGAAACCTCACATTCTCACAGCTGACAGCTCACAGGGAAATAGAACTGTGCAGAAAAGATCCCCTGAGGACATGCTAATGAGGCTAACTGGTTGTTTCAAGCAGACTTAAGGAGAGGAAGGGGAACAAATACCAGCAACAGAGAAGGAACAGATAGGGACACAGTTGTACAAATCTTTGCTAACCCCAAGGTCTGTGGAAATTCCATCCTTGTCCTTTGCACACTTTCTTTTGTTTTGTTAATTCTGTTTGGACAAACCTCAGAGTTTTTGTTAAGTTGTCTTGAACTGTTAGTCGATTGGTGCCTCTCTTACTCAGTACGGAGTATCTTTCACAGTAAAGTCAAGATTTATACTCAAATATGAATTGATTCTTTTTCGGAAGAACAAGAAAATGCCATAGTAAAAGTTGTTACACAGCTTCTAATGATTTTTGAGTCTTTTGTCTCGACAGTCTTATTGCTCAGCTCTTTTGAGACAGATACTGGAGAAGGGCAGGGATGTGTTTGCTTAAAACTTATTTAATACTTGTAGTTAACACAGTATCTGTATAAATATGCTTTACATGCTGTGTTCAATATAAAATTACTGTTGAAAAAGGGTTGCTATTACTACTACAGAAAATCTTCTGCTTGCCTTTTCTGTATGCCATACCTACATACAAATATATTCTTGTACTTTCAGAAGCTGTTGGATTAACACTTCAACATATGTCTGTCCTACATTCCAACAAACAGCTCTTCTACACCAAGACTGCTGGAAAAAATAATCTAAAGAACATACCTGGCACAGATCGGTCTCAGATTCCAAGTTGTTAACCAGCACACTCGATTAATCATGTCACCAACACAACTCTTCCTAACTGCAGACCATGCCAGACAAATCAACACTATGGAATCCCCCGCTGCAGATTTTCAAACTTAGATAAAACAATGCACACACCTAGGAGATCAAATCTTACAGTAAAAGGCCACAAAAAGCCTTGAGCCAGAAAGTTGTTTCCCCATATATATATATACACACACACACATACATATATACATATAAACTATGTGCCTCATAATCCAAAAGGCATATGAACTCCAGAAGTTTCACATTCCAGCCCCTCTGATCCCTAGGTGAAATAAAGTAAAACCAAACGTAAGGCTTAAAGTTACATCTAGGCCTGATTCCTCCACAAAAGAAACTGAGAAATCTAGGAACAGCCTGTGCTTCAGAAATAGAATCCCAGTTCCTAACACTAACCACAACCCTCTACAACCAAGAGACTGTAAGCAGCAACATACAGCATTTTACCACGTGGGCACACCAATAAGGCTAACTCTTCAGACCCTGCAGAATAAATCTGGCCCTTGTTTCCCTTAAGCGGCATTTACACTTTGTAAAGCTTAACCTAAACCTAACTTGAATGTGAAAGACAACTAGACCAACTGCTAGGGCAGTAGAAGCCTCTTAGTGAAAGAGCAACATCAACCTTAATCTTAAAGCCATGGGCCATGCAGCAATTTGCTAGACTGGTAACTCCCAGAAGCATTCCTACATGCCTTAACAGCTGACCGCACAATCAGCTGGGCTGCACAATGCCTGGTACAGCTCAGATACAAAAGAGAATGTATGGAAGGTGCACATGGGGACAGACTACTTAGGAGGAATACAGAAACATTTTCCAGGCATGCAGGGATGAACTTAAAAAAGCCAGATCTTAGCTGGAATTGAAACTGGCGAGAGATGCGACAGGCTAAGGCTAAGGCTGAGAGTCACAAGTTGCAGGAAAAGAAATTACAACTAGAAATGAGAAAAAAATCCACAGTGACAGTGATTAAGTACTGGAACAGGCTGCCCATAGTCTGCAAATCTCTGTCCTTGCAGGTATTTAAATCTGGATTGTATGAGGCTCTGTTGTGTGTCACCTGAATTTTAAGTCAGCCCCATTTTCAGATGGGAATCAACTGGATCATCTCCCGAGGTCCCTTCCAACCTAAATTGTTCTAGATTCTTACATTCCAATTCCCAATGCAAATCTTAATACAATGTAGCTAAAGGACAACTCTAATATTCAAGGAATCATAAGGCATTCCAACTTCCCAAAATTGAGGGTGCCTCAAAGGCCGACAATGAGCTGCATCTCTTGCACTTTTGTATTTTCAATCCAGATTACAGTTGTTAGATATTATATCTACAGTGTCAAATAACTGATTCTATAACTTTCTGTCAAAAAATATATCTAAAGCTGTTGGCTGTTTAAAAATAACTTTTCCCTGATGTGAGAATGGAAACTTAGACTGCTCATAAAGTCAGAGATGAGGAAAAAGACTGTAATTAAGCAGCCAGGGTGCTAAAAAGAAAGGATGTGAAGGCACCCTATGTGAGATTAGCAAACAAAATGGATACAAAGGAAACATTTAAAACTTGCTCTGAATGGGGAACACTCCAGAGCTGTGACACCTTACAGGTCAGCTTCAAAGCAGGCTAGGGGCTCTCTCTCAGTACTGCTTCACTACACAATTTTAATATATTACTTAATAGATTACTGAGAAAGGGACTTAAAATACTTCTCAGACACTATGCCACATATACTGCCATTAATTGATGTGATCTATTTTTTTCTTCTCGCCTTGAAATGATAGCTTCCATCTCTTACTTGCATTGCAAATCTGTTTCATACTTGTAATTGAAGTATGTCATACAGTACTTAGACACTTCAAGCAAAATGGAGTTTATGAAGAGATCAAGTGATCATCAGCAGAACCTGAGAGAAGATGAAAGCTCTGGAGAATAGACTGTTCTATTCTACAAGCTACTGTTTTGTCTTTCAGTTGCAGTTTATAATGTACTTTTAAAAAATTACCAATATTTATCATCTCACTCCCCCAATTAAATTCACTGATTTTTTTTTCTTACTAGAATCTACCAAAAATATTGCACTAAAACACGTGCTCTATTGATTGCTTTTCCTGAGAGAGGAAAATAGATGAAACAGGATACATTATATTGAACTGTTTTGCACTATTTCAGAAGTTTTTAAACTCTTTTTGGTTTTTATTAGCCCTGAGTGGTCAAAACCAGAAAGGGTATCAGCCCTTACATCGACTGTAGTTAATGTTTGCCTAAAATTAGCTGTAATATTTGTAAACTAAAAGTTAGGCATTAGGTGAAGTGCCTTCATGAATCCTGTCTCTGCTTTCAGTACATGTATGTATTCATCTTCATACTTATCTATTACAGTGCAGATTTATCAGTACGTGTACCTGTAGCATCCAGATACAAAGCACTTCCCACTCCTACCCCTCCACTCTGCATGTGTTTATCACCTTGACATATTTTAATTACTTGGATCTAAGCAGTCTGTCTCACGTATGCGCCTCTAAAGGATATACTTTTTGCATTTATGTAGGACATTGGGAGCTTCAGTCAAACCTAGTCTCTGTATAAGCTAAATGGACCTTAAGAAAGAAAAACAGGAATTGCTAATAAACTTCCTTTCTTGAAGCAGACAATCTTCTGGAGAAAAAGAGTGACTGAAGTTGAGCCTGAAGTTGTGCAGCTGGGTATTTTACATTTACCTAATAGAGGGCTATAGGTATATAGGCTATATATATATAGGAAGATACCATACACACGTCAAAACTGCACTTTTGCTATTCTGCAAATTTTTCTAAACTTCTCAGTCAGCATTCAGTTATAAAGCAGTATTCCAATTATAAACAAGTCACACTTTTGAAAGCTTTCAGATCAGCCATAGTAAATGGATGCATAAGCCAAAACTCTAGGTGCAGATGCACACAGATACCAGAAGCCACATGCCTAGTAATTCTTGCAAAACGATCTTGACATGCTGATGAGTAGGGGGCATTGCAGACTAGTCAAGCGTAGGCAACACACATTCATCCAGGCTTTGAACTTGAGTGTATTCATACGCACATGACATATGCTATTGTCACCACATACTATTCAACATCCATTACTGTGCAGTGATACAGTATTGATGGAAAGTAATGGTTAGGTTTGTGCTCAAAAGACTGGACTAAGACTCAGGAGGTGCAGACTTAATTCTTGCCGCTTTACAAGCTGGCGATGTAATCTCAGGCAAGACAGAGTGACAGCTCTTCAAAAGCACTCAGTACCCCCCAGAGCCTGCTGAGGAACTCACAAATTTTCAGATTTTAAGAAAGCTGAACTATTCACTGGTTTTCAGAGACAAATGACAACTGAAACCACTTGATGCTGAACAGTTAAAATGCAGGTCCACTCATTTAGCTACTTATACAAGACTATGTTTGTTGCTGATGAAAATTTAGATACAATCCTTCTGCATCACACCCATCTATTTTGCAGGTTATTTGTGGATACAATGCTATCCTCTCCTACCCCCCTCCCATTTTAAGTATGTAACCTTCTAAGCAAAATGGAACAGGTAAGTCCGTTTCCCTGAATCAGAGAAGTCTGTTGACAGTACCCCTTGCAGATTCTAAATATTTTATGTTTCATTTACATGATTATTCTGTCTTTGGTGTAATGACCCTCAAGTTTAATGACTGTAATGTATCAGAAACAACCACGCACAGATCTGCATTTCCTTGCAAAATTACAATTTTCTGCTTTCATATTTCATATGGATCTCTTCACAATACTCATTTTTCTTGTGCTTGAACACTAAATTATGATTACATCCAAGACATTTTGACACTCTATGCAAGTTAATTTCAATTATGTTATTAATTCTAATTATAACAAATTAAATATAGGCAAATGAATAATTTATTGTAAGGCTCTCTTCTATTTCATTAGTTTTTAATTTTCAACATTTCCATGATCTGTTTGGAATATCTTACTATATCTAACTTCACCACATAAATTTAAGTACACTTTTTAATAGTGTGTCCTGTACCTCTGTTTACTTAGAAAATCTATATACAATTTTCCCTTTGACATTTTTTCATTAATTACTTTTCCTGACACAAAACCATGATCATCCTGCAGTATGCCAACTATATAGAAAAAGATAAATTGCTAGGATAGCTATAGCAAAAAAAAAAATTGTAGTAGAAGTGCAGTTTATGCCATGAAAACATGGCTCTGATAATAACATACACTAATGACATCGATATGCAGATACATAATTGCAACTATAGTCCTGCTACAGTAGTTACATCAATTAGAAGCAGCACATTTTTTTACCTAAAACTCTTGCCCAAAATGCCTGTTCCAGAACAGTATTATCTACCATTCCTGAATGACAAAATTTGAAGGAATAAGAAATTACATAAAGTTTAAAATCTACTAAACTGTTTATTGTATTACAGTAAAGATCAATACTACAAGGTACTGCCAAGCAAGGTCTTTTTGCAGGGTATTTTTTTATGTATTACTAATGTGTTGGTTTGGTTTTTTGTGGGTTTTCATTTTGTTTTGGGTTTTTTTTGCCTTTGCTGCAGTTGCAATACAGGTCCAAGATACATATTTAATAATGGAGAGCAGAGGTCATTCATGAAACTGCACAACAATTCACAATTAATACTCATTAAGAAACCCACAATAATAGAACGTAAGAGAGGTTTAACAGTCTTTTCCGGGGAACGCTTTGGCCTCAAATTTAAGCTTCATCAAGAGTCATAAATATATTCATAACAATATACAAAGTTTTAAAATAAAATAAGCTTGAAGTAACCATTAGGACAGTAGCTGTCTCAGCACTAGAAAGTTATCACACCTCTTGGGTCAAATAAATTCCCAAGGGTTTAACATGCCATCGTGTTATTACGTACAACAGCAGCTCTTCAGTGTGAGATCAAAGCTCCTGACTGCACAGCATACTAGTAGCCAATATAAACTCCAGGTTTGCAAAGCACAATCTCTCATCTGCAAAATGGAAATATGTGCATGTAGAAATTTGACAATAAGCTAAAAAATAGCCATGTGGCTGTAATGGGGATTATATATATAATTTACTACAACGAGACAGAGTAAACATTGCAGTCCTGGCCAGTGGCAACCTTTTATTAGCAGAGAGACACCCCCCAGGGTAGTATCAGTTACGCGATGACAACGATCCATCAATTTCTAAGCTTGCAATCAGATTCCATTATAAAGTCACACTTTGATCACTTCGTTTTGAAGAAAAAAACCTGGCCTAAGATCAAGAGAATTAACTTAATAGCAAAAGAGAACTTTTTTCCCCCTACAGTATGGAAAATAATACAAACATCTGTTCGTAGTTATGGAAGACTACAAAAAAAATACGACACAAAAGAGAAATTTTGGTTTTCCTTAACATTTTATAGCCTGGTAACATAAAAAGCTTTCGTCAGGTGAAAATTGTCATGCTACTATATCTCAATGAGTCCTGTATCCCCATATTTGATAATATACTATCAAGATTCTAAATGATCTTTTTGGAAGAAAATTACTAGACCAATATGCTTTCACTTGGAGTAATACATTCAGGAATAATATAGAATCACAAACTAATGGCAAAATTCTGACTTCAGTAGGCCCAGATTTCACCTCCAGAACATACCGAAATGTGTGGAGTCGTCCTAACAGTGCTTTCAGCAAGACCAAGACTCGGGGCATCAGTAACATAAAACGCCCCCAAACCCAAAACAACAACCACCAAAAAAAAAAAAAAAACAACCCACAAAACAAACCAAAGCAAAACCAAACCCTATACCAAAAAGAACCCTTATTAATTTATGCCATACACCAAACCATGCCAAAACACAGACAACTTCAAAATAGCAAGTACCATGAGGACTGTGTATGCTGAGAAGGACAGAGAATCAAGGTACATTTATATTTTAAGGGTATCCTTTTGAGACTTTTAACTCCTGGATTTTACTTCCAGAAGAAACAACTCTGCTCATGTTTTCGTGCAAAGAGGATTAGTGCCATAAATCATCCTGAAAATGCATGTCCTAAGAGATACAAGACATTACTAATTCTCAATTAAAAAGTCCTCTCCAATTTGTAGGAAAAAGGCCAGTTGTCTATTTTGCAGCGTTCTTTCAATTTCCAGTTAAGCTTGCTAGAACTGTTTTTATAAGATAAGGGCCAACTCAGGAAATGCATTTTATCAACAAGCTTTCTTTAATTCTTAAGGATGTCTAAGGACTCAAGTAAACAAACAAAATCCTGTCTTTTCCAGTCGTTCCTAGTAAGCTCTCCTTTTTCTGATCATCTCAGAAGATTAGTGTCAGAGAAACTATTTTTGTGTCTTATAAGGAAGAGAAAACACTATTTTTCATCTACGGTAATTTGCATTCAAGAAACTATGTAGCAGAATACAGCTTGCTTGCCCACGGAAAAATAACATCTCTGGTATTGCTTTCCATCAAATTGATTTGATTTTCTGAACATGTCATTCTTCACTCACATAATTACCTTTTGAAATAAATCAGATAAAGTGTTGTCTTTTCCTCCCAATAAATATAAAAGTTATATGAATAGAATGTTATACAATTGGAACAATATGGAGATCTGAAAAAGAATCAATGACTCTTTTTAGTACTTGCTTTATGAATGCTTTCCGAGTTTTTAATAATTTTTTCACGATGTAGTTGCAAGATATGAAATCAGTGAGTTATCTTAGTTAAAAATCAAAATGTTACAAAACCCTAATGAGGTACTAAAAGATATATGCTTTCCTTTTGAAAAGAAAAATATTGCAAAACTAATGAAAGTGGTACTTGAGAATTCAGGTGGAAACATCATCTAGATCCAATAATGTTACTACATCTGCATATGGCAGCTAACCTCATAAAAGTAATTTATGCCACATCTCAATAAAAAAACAAGTAGAAATCCCATATTCTTTACACCCCAGTTACAGAGCAAAGCAGTTTTTTTACTTGCTTTGGAATAATGAATCAAATAACTGACAGTTCTAAATAATATTTTTTCTACTGTGATCCAAATGAAAAGGGGTATTTTTTTTTTTAAACTCATATACTGTAGTACATTGCAGCTTCCTGCAAGCGTTCTGACAGACCTTAGAGGCAACAGTACGGAGGTCAAGGAGGCCCTGTGAAGTCAGAACCCACAGTAAACAGGAGCAGAACTGGAGAGGACACTTGGGCATATATTAACTTAAATAAAAGGAAAGACTTTTTTTGACCAAGAGTCTTTCTAATGAGACTGAAAACAGACTTCCTTTGGGTAAGAATACCCTATCCCTTTTTTTCTCCCCCAGAAGTTGTATGTTGTTGTTTCTACAATTATCACCATCTTATCATCATCATCTTTATTCTAAAAATTTTTTCTGCATAGCTGTACTGAGATCTATTCATGCTCTTAAGAAAGACAATAAGACATGAAAGATGAGGGAGGTTTCTTTTTTCTCTTTAAGTGAAGATCACAAATGAATGGACATCATGGAGTGTATTAATAGAATTCACAGCTTCAGCTTGCTCTTAAAACAGATGGCAATTTCACCCCAGCAAGTATTCCTCCCTCTCAAAAACTAATATAAAAGCTAAGGTATCTGGCAAGGCTATACAGTTAAATTGTAAAACACCCTTTGGTCAAAAATTCCGTTTGAGCGCACACAGAATAAAAACACGTTCACCTGGCAACTAGCAGAAGGAGAGAGACTCAAATTTCCACTACAAACACTTGCTCACTATGGGGCAATACTAAGCAAAAGAAAACCATGAACACAACAGCAGCAAATACCAGTATAGGAAACTGAGTCCTGGCCTGCAAATAATTTTGATTTTTATATTTAAAAAATGCCAATCATGTAAGAACTTTACCCAGAACAAACCACAGTGGAATCTTATTGTATTACCCTCCTAGTTTAGGCAAGTAATAGCCGATTACTCAGTTTACTCTCAGTTATGCTGACTACTGCATATCCCCTCCCCCTTTTAGCAAACCATTTTCTAAGTTGTTATTTTGGGAAGACGCATTTCAGGTGAACAGACTTCATTAGACCAATTGAAATATTATTGTAGAACTACATTGTACCTGGGATAAGAAAGCATGAGTAAGACTGCTAAGTTTTTACTGTGCAAAAATTCCATTACTATTCTACCGTATTTCCAGAGTATTTGACATGTCAATATATCCAGCAGATAGGATCATTAGTCATTGCCTTTCCTATTGTTCAAAAGAAGTTTGTGCTATTAATTTTAATTTTTATAGTACTGTAAGCATGCAGCCTGATGTTAAATTCCTTTGCACTCAAAATTTCCATCCATTTAGCATTCATCAAAAGGAAACAGAGCATCAAGCAGAAAAGGAACATGAGTTTGCTTTCTAGAAAACCACTGAACAATGCAGAGCAAGAATCAGCTGGCCATTACTTAGGAACCAGAAATTTTCTATCTGCAAAACAAACATTTACCAAATTTTTCTTCACTATTTGGCTAATTCATGTCTCTGCAGTTTTCAAATTAAAAGCAAGATAGAACGTGCTGTGTTCTAAAGGTAAGAGGACAAAATAACTTCGTATTTTCTTACCTTTGCATTATAGGGAATATAATGCTTTGATAAGGCTTCAGGAGTGTGCATCCATGTTTTGTCTACAGAAAAGCAAAATAAAAGAAGCACTGAATAGTTTATTCAATTGTTAATTTAACCACTACAGTATCTATCTGGAAAATACCAACAGTCCTCCCTTTACTCAATTATCTGTCTGAAGTAGTCATTGGGGCTGGAGGTAAACCCAGCGTATCTCACAACTTCCCAAACATGAAAGTATCAGTTACTTCTCTTGGGCACACTTCCCATTTTAACTGACTTGATTTACCGTAAGAATTCAAACTTCTTGGAAAATATCAACAGTCCTCTCTTTACTCAGATTATCTGTCTGAAGTAGTCATTGGGGCTGGAGGTAAACCCAGCGTATCTCACAACTTCCCAAACATGAAAGTATCAGTTACTTCTCTTGGGCACACTTCCCATTTTAACTGACTTGATTTACCGTAAGAATTCAAACTTCTCCCCCCAAATATATTTATCTGTCTAGGGTTGCTTGCTGTTTCTGCCTTAGATCAATATTTTCTGCATCCTGCTGTTGTTGTTTAAAGCACTGCCCACATATTGTGATTGGAATGATTTTTTAATTTGATGAATTATGTGGTTTTTGATGAATTATCAAGACAATACAGGGACGAAGAAAATAATTTTTGAAAAATTATGAGAGCAATAACTAATAGAAAAAAGTCCTAATGCTTCTACAAAAAAATAGAAGCAAGTCAGATTGCAGCAACTGATTCTGAAGTTTAGATCTTCTTTAATCTTTCCTTATGTATCCTAAACGAATTTGCATATTTTCCTTTAATGATTTTCACATCACGAGACTGTGCTATTGTCTTACTTTTCCTGATGTATGTTTCATATGGTGACACAAGTTCAGTATCTGTGAAGTACATCTTCCCTCCTTCTTTTTAATGGTCATTTAGAATGTTCTACATAATTAAAGGTGTGATTACAAACATCAGAAAAAACTTATTTGTATTAGAAGTTTAGGAACCATTCTTTAAAAGTTTTCTCATTTGAAAGCATTTAAGAAAAAAAAAATGTTCCAAAATACTCAATTGTATTACCAGCCACACAAAAGATTCTGTAACGAGTAGTATTTTATAATCCACACATTCAATATTTAGTAGTATTTTCTAACATTATACTACTCTTGTTTTAATTAGCATAAATTAAAGTCATAAATTGAATTAAGTACCAGAATAATAGCTTAAAGCAAAATTCTGCCCTTGGATATTCACAGACAATTCCTTTTGCCTTTAATGGGAATTGCAGCTATAGCAATTACTAACTTTTTTGTTAGTTACACATAAGAATAACAACATCCTGTTCATTTCAAACTGTTCAAAAGCAAAAGCTGTGACATTTGTTGACACTAAACCAATAACTAAATATTTTTGAATATGCAGAATCAATAACACTGTTAAACGAGATATTCACCAGGATCCAAACTGCAAAGCTGAAGGAAATTTTTCTTCTTTAAGCAAATTTCATTCTAGATGATAGTAATGTTCAGCTCCATTACAGAAGAGTGATATGATCACTTCTTAATTAAGGAAGCATGATTTGTCCATTGGAGGCACCCAGGAGTACGATTACACACTGAATGGCTCTTTGTTTCAATTGTGGCTTGTGACTGGAATACCATAACTAAGAATCAGAAATATTCATTTCCCAGAATATTTTAAGACCCGACCCCTGATCTCTATTTTGAGTACAAAATCAAAAGCTGATGTTATCCACAAGTAAAAAATATCAATCCGTGTGAATTAAGAATGTTAGAGTAAAGCCTGGCAACCCACAAGATAACCATAAGCATTCTCTTTCAAGCCAATGCACTGCTGAAAACCAGACAAGCAGACTGGTGACAGGGCTTGACTGCAAGTCCCAGACCCAGAGGAAGCTAGCACGTAAGGCAGGACTGCTCTCCATCCCATCACGCTTACTGCAGCAGAGTGAAGACCTAAGCAGGGCAAATTTCAGCTCCAAAAAACACATTCACACTGATAATGCCAGTGTTTTATTTACCCTTTTCTTACACATCAACTTTTAAAAAAAAGCAGGATGAGGGTGTATTTGCAAATACATAAAGGAAAATCTAATAAAAATGCTCCAAAATAAAACCTTGACTCTCTTAAAAAAGTAACAAGAAAAAACCCAATCAACACCGTCTTCTACCCATTTCAGTGCCTGGTTCTAGCACAAACAAGCCATAGGGCTGTAACTTCTAAAGCAATTTTGCAGTCAGACAACTCAGGTATCAGTAAAACTAAGTATTTGTTCCAAATGTTTCCTCCTCCCTTCTTCCCATTCCCAAATAGTGCAAGCTCAAACCTGAAAGAAAAGAAAAAAAAAAAAAAAAAGTGCCTTAATTTTGAAGACAAGTTTGAAATGCCAGTCTTAATTAAGCAGCTAGTAATATTTCAAATATTATAATTAGGTACAATGCTTTACCTTAATCTTTTTTTGTGAAGTCACCTGCTTGCCTACCAATATCAAACTGTAATGCCTTAGGGATTCCAGCAAGGAAAAACATTGCTAGGAAAGTGTTTCCATAACTGTTGTTACCCCTAGTTGGGGAAAAATAAGGAAATATGGATGGGTACTCGCAGCTCAAAAGGAAATCAGTAACTTCGCAGGGTTCCAAAAAGATGCCTGGATTCTACAGGTCTTGTGCCATTGATTAAAACAGTGAGTCAGCAAGCAGCATTTCCAACATCCAGATGTAGACCTGCAGACACTGTGACACAGGCATTAAAGTTTTCCAATGACACTGGAAGTCCATTTCCTAGAGGCAGGTAATAATTACAGAGTGGTGGCACTTTCAAATGAACTCTTAATGCTAAACAAAATCAATATGAGGCAAAATTCACACTGATAGCAAAGACCTGAGAAAAATCATGCAAGTTGTTACAGGGCAGCTTGTTACCAGCATTTCCTTCTGAATTGTAAGCTCTGATTTTGGACTTATGCAACTGCCAGCAGGTATTTGAAATACTGCTCAGAGTTAGTCTGATTTCACAGCAGTTGAGAAATACCAAATTTGAGACATCTTTTGCATCCAATAAGCCAGAAAAATATGAAAAAGGGAAACCTATAAAACAGGTATTTAAATTAATACCTGATGGAGATGTGGATTGTGCTTTGCATGATCCTTCACTTTTAAATTAATTTTAAACAGTATTATTAATTCTGAAGCAACAACCAAAATATGAAACCCTACAATGAAAATCAGATTTCATATTATTTTATCAGTTGTATAGCAGCAAGGGTTCTAGACACTTCATAGAGAAGTAAAACAGTAAGTCCTAAAGAAACGACCACAAGCATAGACAAAAACAAAACTGACAGCTGCATGGATCTAATGTAACAGCTGTAGAAAGTGAAAAGAGATTTTTGCTATCACACCAGGTGAAAACTACAGTTATTTTAGCTCTTAATCTAGGTTGCTTTAGCATTTACATTAAAGTTTAAACAAGTGCCCAGTTATTTTTTGAGAATTCTGAGTTTGAGCCATCCTGAGTTCATTAACACTCAAGTAGAGTTTAGCTCTATGACTAATGATGTATGAGAGATTCTAAGAGGTAAAAAGCCCAAGTACATGGTGGTTTTGGCAAACATACTGGCACTGTGTGGGAGAAAAGATGGGGAAAAGGATCACTGTTCAGAATTCAAGGGCACAGGGTAAGCCACATCCTTGCTTAAGGAGAGTTATCAATTCTGTAGCCTCTGCACACCTCCTCACATGCATGGCATGCTCACTGTGCAGCACGGGCTTTCAGAGAGCCCCTGGAGCAGCAGCATAGCGTCCCATCTAGTATTTAAGAGAATTTGACTTGGGTTAGAGCTTCTCAGGTTTTGCTCCCTGCCAGCATACACTAGTCTGCGAAGGGCAGTCTGAAAACTGTATTAAATTACCATTTGGAAGACACGGGGTTTGACAGACAGAATTGCAAGGGTGGAGGCAGGGGGTTGGGCACTTTCACAGTCAGTATTAACTGTGCTCAGAATTAAGACTTCACTCCTTTCTAGTCCCCCTTGAATCACGCCAGCCCCTTCCCATAATAAAGGAAGGATTCCTTTACAATCTGCATTTCACACCAAATGCTTTGTTGTCACACAATCCGGGAGCACCAGAGGGAACCATATCAGAGGCCTCACCGGCGCTGGGAGAGCCAGGGAAGAGGAACATGCTGACAAATCACACGTTGAAGTCAATAGACTCAGGGACTTCATAAAGGATCCAGAACAACTGTGCTGCACTTAGCAGAGGATGACACTGGGTTAGATAACAGCACAGCTCAGCATTTAGCTACCAAAAAGGAAAGCAATAACAGTGCCAAGAAATCGTTCTCCCTTTGAGATTAATTTCTCCACACATTACTGCCCACAGATATTATAGAACGGATTTAGCAGAGAGGCATTGATGAATTATTTTCTAAATGGCAAAACAATGCTCAACAGTGCAAGTGTACTTAACTGCTTCCCCAAACCCCACTCTCATTATTAATTCATGCATGCTAAATGTGGCTCTATTTAACTATGTTTTCAAAGTGTTATCAAAGCAGGAGACCTAGTGGCCATTCCACTTAATAAGGCGAACAGAGGAAGACTCTGATTTTAACTCTTCCTTTTTTAGTGCCATAATAAAAATACAGTAATTTCTAGAAGGTAAAAACTAAAGCCTTTGTTCTTTACTGAATCAAAATCTCTTTGACATCAATGGATGTCTTCCTTGCTAACAGAAAAGAAGAAATCTTGAAACTGTTTTTTCTTCCTGCTTTACAAAACTTGCTATGGAAAGAAAGATCTTATGTGACAATCAGCCTAATAACAGTCTCCTGGAGAAGAGCATCCCACGAGATCAGTGCTACATCAAGGTATTAAAGCCTTAGGGAACAAATAGCTTATTTGCTTCAGTATGTGTATATATGTACCTGTATCTTTAATTCTTCCTATATTACTTATTTTTGTACATATAAAGAAAACCTTCACAATGGGACATACGAGAATTGTCACCCTGTTAAAATCATTTCCTTTACCCTGCACTGCCACAGAAACAGGCAGGTTCCCACAACCCTCACTCATGCCAGTCAGACAACAAGGCAGAATCTGTTGTCTCGGCTACTGCAGACAATGCATGAACTAATATGATAAGCCGCGAGGCTTAACGCTTGTTACCAGAGTTGTCATCTGAACACAATACCTAAACGTTATTAACATAAATCTACTCATATTCTTCTACAATTCAGCTGTAGTATTTGTTCCAACCACCTTCCGGAGGAATGACTGAGTAGAATCTGTGTGCCTAATAGTAGTAATTTATTAAAGTTATTACCACGTTACTATGATTAAGCAATTGAAATTATGAGTCAGATTCTGCCCTAAGCACGTACAGGCAAATACCCATCAATATACATAATCCAAAATTAACTACTTTTGTTATTTCTTTTTTTTTTTTTTTCTTCCAAACACAAAATGTTCTTTGGAGGTGTAGTAACTCTTTGCCAAGACAACGGAGCTGTATCTCCCTAGAACAGAGTGAGCTTTGCAGAATGTTTCCCCTTTCTGTGTCCTTCTCTCATAATATTTAGGACCTTATGAATGGTTTTAACCAGTTTGTTACTGAAATAGCAAAATTATATCACAGAATGCTGGGTTGGCACAGTTGAAAAAAAAAGTGTCTAGTATTTGCATTTCCTCCAATAGTAACACTCACTGCATAACCTACACATTTTATACTATGTTTTTAAGATATAGACACTAGTATGTAGGTTTTGACAAGAAAAGAAAACAGGATCAAAATAATATATTAGTCCAACTAACCAGTGATTACCAAATACTTGCTTTTGCACTTCTAACTTCTTGATGTTAAGAACTTTTAACAAGCTCAGCTTCCTAAATCAAAGGGAAAAACAAGAAAAAACATTCTGAGCTATTTATCCTGTACCTCTTACGTCTTGTCACAAGAAGAGCTATACCGTGTCTTTGATAACAGCTCCTAGTTGAAGTGAAAAAGAGTTTACTGGTACAGTATACCTTATTTTAAGCGATCACATTTTCACGAAGAAATATGTACAGATCAAACTTCAAACTCCACCTTTCACTTCTGGAGCCAGAGTTCAGTAACTGTTCCAGTATAACTACAAATAAATTTGGAAAAGTATAATTTAAGCTTGTCAAAAATTGTTTAAAAAGGCAAGTACTTCAATTTCAAACTGTTACATGTAAGAACATTCTGCATGTCACTTTGGTAGGGCAAAACAAAGGAAAAGGAGCAGAAATGGGAATATCAGCACAGTTAAAATACAATTTTAATTTTCTAGTTCAGGAAGATTAAAATAATGTAATAGAAAAAGTTGAATTGGAACTTTTTATAAAAATGCCAGTAAACTGGAAAGAGAAGAGAGGAGTTGCAGCATCCATTCAGAATAATTACAATGTGCGTATCTGTAGCTTTCTCTTGCTTATATACCCAAGGTGCATCATTTTATGTACCTAAAGGATTTGATTTCACAAAATAGTATTTTCCCGTGTGACATATTTTGGATGTTCTTTGCAATGTTCAAACCGCTTTATAAGACAAAGTCCTACAAAATGGAATAGTCATTGTGATTCCTATCGAGGAATGGTTGGTACACATTCAAATTTACTTCACACTGAATACTACATCTTGTCTTTAACTAGAGATTCATCCAGTAAACTAGCAGTGTACCTATTAACTCAAGCATTTAGGTTGCAGCTTGGAGAAGCTCCTTGCAGTAGCACACTTGGACAAGAACTCTACTTCATACACTAGTCACAACTTTAATAATTTATTAGCTTGTACATCTCAAACAATATGCTAGCCAAACCAACATGTGAATCATTTAACATTCTGTAAATGAGACTGTATAAATTTTAATAGGATAGAAACCCAAAAGCTTCGGACTCCTTCAATGCTGTTCCCATTCTGAAGTCAGTCTTTAGTGCTTTATGGTTACGCAGTGAGCATATGTTCTTGAAAGGAGCTCCTCGGGTTTTGCAGAAGCAACAAACAGCTATTGTGGTAAATATAACTGTTAACTTGCCTAGAATATTCTTTAAAGCAGGCAACAGATAAGATTATTTCTGCAATACCTTTCTGAAGATAATGCAGATAAAACAGCCAACAGGAAATTACCCTCCTATTCTCATGTTAACAGAAAGAAAAGAGAAATCAGACCTATCTGTGCAGACCCAATATGAATCCTATGGGAAAGTTTCCAAAGTGTACTCCTCATTTGTAGCTATGCAACCTCTAAACACATACTGCAATCATTTCTTTGCTAAACAATTAGATCTGTTCTTTCTGCCTCCCGAATACAAATAAACACACAGTTGCATACAAATACATGCAAACACACACACACTGCAGGACTAGCTGCTCCCTTGTCTCACCAACAGAAGACAATTTGGTCCTTGCCAAATTAATGTACCAACCGTTCCGTTCTCCTTGGTGGCATACTTGAAAGGGTATCTCCATAGCCTAATGAGAACAACATAATACCACAAACAATACATAAAAAACATATTAAGTTACAAATCCAAAAAAGAGATTTGGTCACTGAATACTGGTTTTCCACGACCCCATATTTCAAAACTCCAGAAGCAGTATTTGGGACGCACAAAACCTCTCTGTGGAGGTATTACAAAAGTATTAAGATAACTGATTTTTGTGTCAAGTGAGACTAACTGAACATAGAAATATTTGGTACACAAAAAAAGCAGCCTTTTTTCCTCACAAACTTTGCTCTTGAAAAAATTCTTATTTAAAAAAAAAACAACTTACAAACACAAAGCAGCAGCTTTTTTGGTGTGGTGGCAGAGAAGATTTAGATCTAGTTTTCGTTTTTTTTCCTGGAAGTTATGAGTGCTTTTATGAGAGAATAAAGTGCAATCACAAGAATATCTGAAGGCCACAATGAGGAAGATTGTGATTACTTATATGGCTTTAAAATAAATTAATATCTACTCTTTCTTGATGTTTTTTATCACTACTGTTAACGTGGAAGTCCAGCACACAATAGCCCATTTGTTTAAATCACTGATGCGAAATACACTCTCTGGAAGAATGAAAGTATTTGTTGTAGGACTAATTCCCTTTCACCGCTTTGGGGCTTCACCTGTTGTCTACTCATTCAGAAGAAATAAAAAATAAACAATTTGTCATCTCCAGAATGCAGATGAAGTTTACAATAAAGTCCATATTATACCCAGTCCATTCACATAAAAGAGCATTGTATAACCTTTGATTGCATTTTTTAGATGTCAGACCCTGCCCATTAAATGCATCTGTCTACACTTTCATAAATGAGATTCATAAAAAGCCATTTCACAGAAATAATATTGCTGAAACTTATGACAGGCTATTACTTCTATATATTCCATTTAACATTATGAATACCATCTACATCTCATGAGCTGATAATGTTGCATCAATTACCAACCTTATGAACTGCTACCATAAAAAATAGAAAATTCAAAGTCCCGCATAGAACAGCAGCTTTGGCATTGAACTTTGTGCCATATGTAAAGTAAGGCTGACATTTATTCTGGGAAGGAGGACCACTGGGGTGTAATGAAGACTGAACTAAATTCAACTGTGATTTACACACTCCACAACCTCACTGAAGTCCACTGGATTTCACACATTGCAATTCAATTCTAAATTTAGCCCAAAGGAGGGATATGCACCTACATTTTTAGCTCTATTTTGAGAATCTCAAAGTTCCACTCTTTAGTCCCAGAAGGTTTGGATTACAGACATTCCATATTTAGAAATACCTCTGTCTAGGAGGAACAGTAGTTTTCTTTCACATTTCTGATGAGGCAAAAGCCAACAAATACAAGTGAATTTTTGTTTACTTATATGCACTAGTTCTTATACTAATGGCTTGAAACAGAAGACCACAGAATCAGTAAAATGTGCCAAACTCACCTGGGAGAGGCACATCCATTCACTAAAAAAAAAATATAAAATAACCAAACACCCCATAGTTAACGCTTTCTGTTTTGTGTACACACATTACCCGTACACACAATCATATACCAATTAAGGACAAATAGGTAATTCAGTTTAGATACCATTACACTTATAAGGAGAAAAATTTACATGAAAATACAGCATTGGCAAAGATATCTTACAGGATAATTTCATTAGTATCCCTAAGCTACTTAAAAGAGACACTGAAATTATCAAGATGCAAACACATTTCAAGATGAACAGCCTTTGAGCTGCACTGCAGACTTTTCACACTACAACACTTCAAAGTAAGCATGCTACCACACCTGACTTCAAAGGAAAAATTAAAGGAAAAACTGAATTTTCAGAAACCATGACCCAAACCTGGATTACATACAAAAACAAGCTCCTGATACTGTGATAGATACAAAAATGCTTTCACAAGCTTTGTCACAATAACAAAGCAGTAAGCACATACATAATATTCTTCTTCAGTTTGTTTTTGGGGGAGAAAGAAAGAGATCCTTAAAAAAATATAACCTATAAAAACTACTTCAATATACTGCACTCATTGGTCAATGAATGGAAAACAGAATACACATTTTTGCACAGTTGGCATAGCCATATATTTCAGCAACAGAGAACTTCTCCATAATACAGGTAATTGGTAGTCCAACCAACCTGTATTGAAGTCAAGAGAAAGGCTATTTTCCTTTGAACAGGTACTAAGTTTTTCCATATTAAAACATGCAACTTCAGCAGGTGCTGATATCAGCTTGAAACTAGAAATCAATGTTTTTGGCAACATTATTTCATAAAGTTTGTTTCCCTGTTATAAGAGCTCATGGCTAACTGATGAGGATACTACAACTAAGACTGATAAAATGTTCCATTTATTTATTATTACTTGTGTAAGTACTTCCTGAAACAAGCTGAATTTGTTTAAACTTCACGTTTTCTTATATTTTTCATTGTCATTATTAGGGTGAAAGATGATCAGCTTGATTTTATTGATTTTATTCAATATGAGATTTAAGCATATCAATTAAGCTTCCAACTACAATTAGACAAATAAAAATAATTACAACTAAAACACAAACATAAATTATCCCAGTTGGAAGTTATGGATTGTGCTAAATCTCAGGGAGCCAGGTGGGCAATGACTGTACCAACTGTTTTTGAAGTCAGAGCACCCAGTACACCTTGTCAGTTGAGTTGGCGGTTTCACACCCAAACCATGGCCCTCAAAAATCACCTTACACTGATTACTTGCTCCAGGTATGATACCTGTAGTACAAAATTCTGATGCAAAATTAAGTACTGGTACTACTGAAAATGGAGGTCTGTGCTCTAAAGAGCACTTCTCTGATTTAGGACAAACCTGCTGTTCCCATATCACAGATTCTCTCAAGTCACACATGGTATCTATGGGAAACTCTTTTCTTTAAAAAATCAGGGTTAATTTTAAAAAGAATTTACTTCCTTTCTCTCCTAGCGACTCACATTTTCTTTGCAACTCTTTTGTGAAAACACAGGTTGCTATCCAACCTCCAACAGTTAAAAAAAAAAAAAAAAAAAGAAGAAAAAAAAATCAAGGAGGCTCAGTTTTAGTGCTTCTTTTCTTGCTTTGTCTATCGAAGTCTGCCAATAATGAAATCATTTCCTGAACACTTGGAAGGAAAGTTTTGTTGCTTGAATCAGATGATGGCATGAGAACAGAGCTCTTCAGCAAGCACAGCCCAGTGCAAATCATTCTAGTCACCAGCTTAGCCGGTTCAAGAAGACAAGGAGCTATGGCACTAGCTACTGTTTTCTCGATATGCATCGTATTAAAAGGCTAGAATAGACCAATCGAGACAGTGAGGATTAGGGGACACTTATTTTATAAATCTGCACAATTCAGATATCTTTTGGCTATTATCAAAGTACCACTTACATCTCTTTAAATCCCTTCACAATCCTACCTATCTGAGACTGTTGTTTATGTAGCTCCAAGGTAACAGACTAATATAAACTTGTAATTAGCACAAACCCTAACCAGCACAGCCACCAGGAGACTAATTTGGGTTTAGAGAGAACTGCCAGGTATGTCACAGCACTCATATATTATATTACATCCTCAAAATATCCACGCTCTTACAAACAAAAAGAAACCCACAAAGAACCCCACCAAACACAGCCATGGAAATTTTATCTTTGAGGTCTGGGAGTAAAATCAGGAAATACAATAAAGAAAGATGAACCTGTTTGAACCTGCTCTTAAATGCAGTTACTAGACACGAACACTGATACAGCCAAGCTTTTCTCAACTGCAATTGGCATGAAAAATATCTAATTTTCACTTATTCTTGACAATTGGTAATTGAAATTTGTGCTTTTCCCAGGATACGAGAATGGAAACGCTGCATGCATTACTTTGAGTAAAAAAAAAATGGATGTCAGTATGTAATTCTCCTGGTTGCTCAAGTTCTGAATCATTTGTAATATTCCACAACAATTGCACTTCATTGTGCCTGACAGCTTCTTCTATGATACTTTTTTTTTTATTGGGGTAAAGAGAACAGAACACAAAACTAACTGAAAAACAAAGCAAATGCCCTTGAATACACTGAAATTCCAAAAATTTAGGTGAGGTCAGTAAGAATTTTCTTACAAAGAAGTAGTGAAAACAGAAAGGAATTAATCCAGACCCCCTCAAATGATCCCTGATACCAAGGATAAAACTTCACAATTTGACCATAAAGGCAAGATACAGACACAGGCAAGGGAAATGAGAACTAATGAAAGAGCATTTTAGAGCTCTGGGTGCAAGTCAAAACACCAAGGAAATATCCCATAAACCACAACTGGTCTACTTCTGAAACACGGTGGGCTGTGTTTCAAATGTTATCAGAAGTCATCAGAAAAAAAGTTAAAAAAAAACAAATTATATGGTCACCTAGAAAAAAACTAAATCTATAAAACCCAAGCTTCTTTCCCAGCTGCGATAAATAAAACTACAATTAAATAATATTAAAATGGTGTCTCAAATAATTTGGAAGAAGCCAGGCAACACTATCAAGCAGCTCATAGGTACAGATCTCTTTATAGAGGTGTTAAAAATATCTACACAAGAAAATAAATCAGTGCTTAAGAAGAATGTGGGCTATGGATTTGAGTTTATTTCCTCAGCATCCATTGTGCTATGGGTTATCAAAAACTCTTTTATCAGGTTTTGTAGCCTTTGGTGAATAAGTGTATCTTCCTCCTGCAATCAAGGTACTTCTGCTGATATTCTGGACTACTTACACTATCTCAATTCATCTGGCTTTAACAAATAAATGTACTAGACATGAGGAATGGAGTGATACTATCTTTTCATGTTGGTATGGCAGATTCCTTTTATTTTCAGCTTTGATGTTGATACCAAAGCGGGAATTGTTGTTACATAAGCAAAACACTTCCACTTACTCCAATGGTATTTTCACCTAGTTTTCACCTGCTTTAATAGCAGGCGCTCTGGCTCACAGTGCATCAAAACACGAAAAAAGAAAGAAATTAGACCTATTGAATAATTTCTATATTACAAACAAGTGAGGAAAATAGCAACAAAGCTTTCAGTAAAAAAAAAGCTGCATCTCTAATGTGCCATCTGAAAACTTATGCTTAGTCATAAACAGGCCATGAAAAGAGAATAAGCAAGCCAGAAGAGCAACATACATAACTGAATATTTAGTGGTTCGATATTCTTTTGGAAAGCATACCATTTCAGATTGCTACGAATTCAGAATAGCTTCTTAAAGCTAAGAGCTATTCTGCTGCATGAGATATTTCAAGTCTATTAAATAGTTTTTTCTGAAATAGCTACTCCAAGAATAAGAACCCAAGGAATATATATAATAAATACAGAAGTCACTAACTCTTCAGAAGCTCTAAAACCCTCCAGCACACCCTTTTGTGTGTGCAGGGAAAAAAAAAAAAAGAACAAAGAGTGTATGCATCTTTTCTTTCTATCTATCTATATATATACATACACACCCCTAAAGAAGAAAATATTACGAACTTCAACATAAGCCTTACAATCCAGAAAGCTCTGTAAACTACCAATGAACATTTTGCTCTGTACATCTTACAGGAGGCTGTCCACTTCTACCTAGCTAATTAGGTGCAATTATTCATAAGTAGTTCCTTGTATAATTCTTGATATTCTAAAGAATTCATACAGGATATTTATGTCTCCCATGGAACACAAGCTAAATTACTCACCTTTTTTCCTGCTAAAAGCCCGATTCATGCTGAAAAAAATCTATCCAGTCAAGGAAGTTTCTGGGTTTGGTTTTTTTTCCACCCACTTTAACCTGAAGAACATAAGACAACAGAGAAGTCCATTACTGTATTTGAAGTTAGCTCATTATCTTCATATTAAAGACAATGCAAATTATTTTAAGTGCCCTAAAACAATTCAGAGAAATAAAAGGGAGACGTGCTTTGCTGGGGAAGAAATCGCAGAATTGAAAAGATTTATATTAGAATGTCCAGTGGCACTTCATACAGAAAGACATCTTACAGGTTCCTGTGAAGGTCTTCTCACCGAGATTTCAGAGACACAGAGCAGACAGTATTACATGCACACATGAAGACAAATATTACACACAAATAGGTTGGGAAAAAAAGCTTCAAAATGAATGCTGACTACAGGACTCCTTAAAAACATTCAGTTCACATTTGCACTGTGCTGTTTTGTGTCATTTAGGCTGTCAGATTATTTCAAGCTATGCTTTCATCTTCACTTAGGCTTGACATTGGAAAAAAAAGTTTAAAAATCACAATATAAACCCTCCTCTTTACCCGGGGATTCAATACTGAAAAAATCACCTTCTGTCAGTGCAACCACCTCCTTGCTCTGATTAACGTCACACTGTACCTTAATTTCTGTATTTTCTTCACTTAAAAACACACATACACTCTTAATTTTTGATTCACAATATTATTTTAGAATTTTACTCTTTACCAAGATTTTGAAGCCCAAAAAAATAAAATCCAACACATCCAACATTGAAAATCATCCCATTTTGTAGTATATACAGTTTCTGGTTTTAAACCATATGCAAGATATTCCCACCACTCCTTTCCATTCTGTTCAGATCTTCCAGGCAAAAGCTGCACCAGTG
>NW_010107859.1:51679-67316 GCF_000699245.1 Pterocles gutturalis
CCCTGGTCAAAAACCCATCCACAAAAAGAAAAAAGAAAAAAAAGGGGGGGAGGGAGTATTTTTAAAAATAAAAATAAAAAAACCCCAAAGAAAACCAAAGCATTTGGTATCAGATTATCTTTTAAATCAGTTACAACATTACCTTTGCTTTGAATAAAAACAGAAGTTAAGCCAGTATTTCAAATGTCAGCATCAAGGTGACTGACAAATTCATTTAAGATACTTTATGCAGCTAATGAACACTTTTTGTGGTGCTTGCCCCTCTTCTTCAAATAATTAAGTTCACTACCAGTAAAAGCAATTGTATCCCAATTTCCATGTAGATAGTTGATTTTTTCAGATTAGAACATGTGGGCAATTACAGCTAAAAACACCTGTTTTATTTTCAAATAATCACTGATGTGGTAGGACTTATTTTCCATACAGTCCTGTACAAATGACGGAATAATCCCTGTTTACCTAATCTACAGCACAGGACCCTAGAGGTGCCACCAACCAATGTCCGCTCTTTAAAGTACACGTAGCAGATCATCTCTGTTTTCATGATTTTACTGAGTATTTAAGAAGGGAGGGAACAATGAAATAAGCAAAGACATCTAGTTATTTTGATACGAAGTCAAGAAACAAGGCATTTGGCGCTATCCAGTAGTTCCTAACAGGAAAGCTGCGGAAGCCTTCCATATTCCCACGGCCATTCCCGCTGACTGCAGCCTCAGTGAACGCGCAATGGCATTACTGGGCTAATTCCAGTACTGGGCTAATCCCAGCTCACCCAGGAGTTTCACCTAAAGCTGCTAACGCATGAGTTCTGGCAAAGGCACAGTGAAGGGCTTTCAACAGTGTAAATGATGACAATCAATTCCATTCAAATGAAGTAACAAGCAGTGAAGAGAAGAACATTAGAATTCCAGCTTTTCAAGGAACTGACAGATGTGTTTCACTTAGAGGTTTGCTTTCACAGCGAACACAGGCAGCCTTACATATGCTTAGGACACATAAGCCATGGCAGAAATTTTTTCAGGGTGTTCACCTTCTTCATGAACTATTACAGTCAGTGAAGAAAGCAGTTTTGAGTAAAGAGTATGATTTCCTTCTTCTGTATCTCTGGCAGTTTTCTTGCACAGCACAAGACCAATCACTTCAGTTCTCCTCCACAATCAGATCACAGCATCTCCTTTTTCGGGACTTTTTTTTTTTTTTTTAAATTGTGTATTCCTGTCCTAGTCCAGGAGACTACTAAGTAACATACTTGATCTGGCTTGTGAGTAGAGGATATCCTAATTAAAGACTATGCACGCACATCGTGAGGCTGTGGGCCAGCCACATCACCATTCAAGTATTTTGTTTAAAACACGGTGTAACTAACAAAAGTATTTTAATTTTTATACCTGACACAAACATTCTTTTAACTATTAAAAGGTTGCATATATTTGTCCAGCACATGTACTACGATGCAATCAAGTTCTTAATTGTTACATTTTTATGCAAAAAATCAGGAAACGTAATATATGGGGTTTTCTCCCACGAACAAGAATATATATTAGCATTAACCTACAATAAAAGACAAAATTTATTGACTACTTACATAAAAATGGACAGTACTTTGCCAAAAGTGTGTTCATAATTTCAATTCCAACAAAGCATCAATAGGAGAAAATACAGAAAATGCTTGGGCAACAACTAGTATTACATACAACCAGCGTACTTCCACTTATCACAGAATATGTTAATAAACAGGGAAAGAAACACCATTAGCTAAATGTAATTGCTTTTAAAATTCCCTCAAGCTCTAATATGAACAACTTCATCAACCTCTCAGATGCAGAAAAAACAGATGGTTAAATGCCCCATAAAATTCTGCTATTCAAAAAAACCCGAACAAATACCACAAGGCTAATTTCAAACTCCTCAGTTGGGTTGGGGACAAGAGGGTGATATCAGACTGTCATGAGCAGCACTGGTAAGTTTTTGATCAGGAGAAGAGCAAAGTTACAGATAGATGTATCTGTGATATCTTTGCTCACAATACTCCAACAGACAAACAAATGAAACTATTAAGAGAAAGCAGGCTGTTCTCTGACAGGATGCTAGACAGGTTTTCTGGCAGAACATTATTTTGTTTTGACAATGCTCTACAAACAAAGCTGCTGGAAGAAACCGAGCTGCAAAACAGCCTGTTAAAAGCTTGTAATGAAGTCAAAAGTAAACTAAGTCAGAAAGTCCCGTGATGGTTTGGGGAGCCCTGTGCAGAAGGGGGGAGATCTTCCTGTGAAACCACTTGTTTAGAAGGGGTAAAGCAGTTGTAACAATCAGAGGCATTAGGGAATAGGAACATGGACCAAAACATTTCATTACTCATCGCTTAGGAAGACACACCTACGTAAAGAATGTTTCTCCACTGTACTCCAAGGAGTTTTCTTCAGCTTTGTCCAGAAACCTTACTAGGAAATACAAAACTGCATGTGATTCCACAAAATGGTTAATTGACAAAGTATGAAGAATTCTGACAGGCATAAACTAGGGATATTGTGAGTTATATCAGGTTATTTCTTTTGGGGCAGAGAGAAAAGAGAGAAAGAAAGAGAGAAAAGGCTTAGAAAACTATTTAATTAAAGTACCAATAATTAAAAAAATATCCAAACATCCTGGGCAGGGGGAACACATCATTATCAGTCTGAACAGTGACATGGGCATATGGCATGGGAAAGTGGGCATTTAAGCTGCCATAGCAAACTTGAAACAGTAACAGGGGAAAGCAGCCACCTTCATCTCTCTAAAACTTCACTGTCATTAACCCCTTACCTTTCATGGTGAGGTGCTTCTCACACTGAGGAGGAAGCTGCAAAATGGCAAGGAAATTAGTGGATTCGGTGACTGTGGTGTGTGCAGGCATTTGGACTGCTAAGTGCAAGGGTGGTAGGATTCAAAGCTGAAGTTGTCGCCTCCATAATTACTTTTTAACACAAGTAATCATGGTGGTTGCCGTCTTCTATGCTTTATGCAGCAAAGGAAGGCGAATAAAGGAAGAGGAGAGGCAGGCTTCCAGCACAAGCAACCACAGTCCTCCCTGGCTGCTGAAACAACATCGAAGCTTCCACCCAGACGTTTTTAAATGCCTGTGGGCTCCTTCAGAAATGTGTTTTGGTATGTTTTCTAAATTTAGATCTGTGTAAGACAAGCCAAGAGAGGGGGTACTTAGGAAGGGGATGAAACAAACCACCACTGTAACTGGTCTCATTTGTCTCTTATTTCCTCTTAAAAATCAGGCATTCCCCAGCATTTATTTGGAGTTCCCTCCCCAGCCAGTCCCTCTGAATGGCAAGGGCTATAACAATTACCTGGGCTGAACCTCTTATTTTTTTAATGTACCTCTTTTTCATTCCACAAATAATTCTTCCAACAAAACCTCCCTGAAACCCCCAACTTGCACCTTTCAACTTCCTTTAAAAAAAAAAAAAAAAAGTCTAAATCTCCCTTCCCTCTCAAACACCCACACAGTTTCCATACAAATTCAAATTTAGCTTCAGAAGACCTGAAGATTCAAACTCTTTAAAATTAGACCTCAGACTTCCAAGAATACTGGATAACATTTCCTAAGAAATGAAGCACAAAAGTCTTAAACCTTGTTTTCAAAAGAGCCGCAGCACGCAGGAATGTGTGATTCACTGACTTGCAATGAAACTTGGGCTTATAAAGTTACTTCTGAAGGTAAGATGAGAAACTCTGGAATATGCTAACAGCTTTAAAATTCCTTTTCTGAGTTAGACCAAAACACCGTGAAAATATTGTCCTGATATGATATGTGGCATAATGAAGGAAAAAATTTATGATAATAAAAGACTACATGAAGTGATACACCAAACCAAATAAACATCATCATATCATGATGTACTCCCCTTCTTCTTGTATGACAAGTCATTGAAACACTCACTTGCCACAACCCTTTATCCTCTGAAACAGTAAAATCGTAGGAAAAAGATGTTGACACACCAATAAACAACAGTTCAGTGCAGACCCTGAACCTGCAGTCACATGCAGCCTTTTGTAATGTTCAGAAAGCAAGCAGTTCCATTCACAGTAATGGAATTACATGTATCCTTTACATTTATAAGTGATAATACAATAGTCTCCATGATTATAAGCAACAACAGTATTTAAATGAAATTCATCACTAAAAAAAACTTGCAGGAATAATGTATCTTCCTTAAAAACAGTACAGCTCTATGGGTTTCACCAAAATTGAACAACTTTCTGTCAACTGAAATTCTTAGCTTGTGCTTTATGATTGCAGAGAGGCAGAAATGGAATATAAAGGAAAGCATTAAGCTACTGGAAAGCTTTACTTCAAAAGTTTTATTAAAAGTTTTATTAATCTCAGCATTTTCAAAAACATTCATTAGCCAGAATCAAGCTCTAGGTATACTTTCTGGCTGGAGGCAAATCTGCAGAAATCCAAGGTTAATTCTTGTAATTCTGTGAAAACTAAGGGCAAGAACACCCTGATCTGAAACCTAAGAGTTCCTCTGGTCTGACAGGGATCACAGCCCCTCTTCTGTCCGGGCTCCTGAAAACAGCTGGAAGGTACAGAATAATCACACATGCACTACTTTTTTTCTCTCTCAACCACTGTAAGCCTAGTACCATTGAGACAAGTGGTTTTTCCCCTCCCAGCAAGAAATCTTTTGGACTGCAGGTAAGGCATTTCTCACACAGCTGATCTGTCAAAGTTAGAGGAGTATTCACAGAATCCTGAGGACAAGCAGACAGTACTGTTTTGCTATAAATATAAACATCAAACAGAGGCCAGTAACCATAAAACCTATATAAAACTCATGCATTTCATACCAGTTTCCAAAAGTTCAAGTAATTGTCTTTTTAGTCTCCCATTTCCTAAAAATAACCTGCTCCTTGCAACAGGAAAAAGAAAATACAGATGAATAACAGGTGACACAGCGATATCACCAAGACATCTGACAGTAAAAACTACTCCTTAGGCAAGGTTACCAATAACTTTTGTTTTACAGCAAGAAGAAATATGAACATCAAGAAATATAATAAGAATAAATTTCACTATTGAAGTAGAACTCTGAAAAAAACGTGTTTAAAACTGCTGCAAGCACCAATAAACCCTGAGAAAAGTTGATGATGGCACAATCTTAAAAAGAAACAGAGAAATACAAAATTCACTTGTTTCACAAAAACAGTTCTCGAGATCTGGCTTTTAAAGCATTAGAAAGGATTTAATTTTCAAAATATTGCATTTTTCAGCATATGTATTTGTAAAAAAATATTTTGTATTATGCTTACCAATGATTATGCTGGTATGTATTAGCAGATTATGTTAGTCAAAGAAAAAACTAAAGTTTATACTGTACAAACAAAAGGAGTCATTTTACAAACAGGAATATTTCCTTCTTCCCAAACTTCATGTAGTTTGCAAGAAAAACTGATATTCTTATTTTGTTTACCATGACAGAATCATAACATGATAAGAGAGGAGCTTCCTTTTTCCTCAAATCCACAAGCGCCAGTGTCTAGTGAAACGTGGTGAAGGATTTCAGTCGTGTCAGCCTAATTTTTTCTCTGCTGTACAAGAACTTACAGATGTCAGATGCTCAGAGCCAGTAGAAAGGCTTTATACATGTTCTCTCTCAAAGAACTCACTTTCATCTCCTTCCAAAGGAAAGACAGATGGCAAACATCTTGCTCACTTGCAGACAAGAGGGTCTGTATTTGACATCCCATTAGCCATTTGATCATCTATACGGAATCTGAACAAGGTTTTAGTTTTGCTACTTTCAGACAGATGATGGAGAGCCCGGGGAGCTTAGTTAGTGTTTGGTTTTTAACAGCAATGGAGTGGGATTCAGCGATGGGGTCCGCTATGAACAGGTAAACATAGAACAGCTCTTAAAACAGTTCTGGTAGAAGGGATACTGGACTCTTGAGCTTTTTGACTTGCAGTATGAGTAATTCTACAAAACTCTAAACACAGTGTTGCCTGAATGGATATATACAGTTAAAAGGCAAGATATGTCCTGACACGGAATATGGTTAATTAAACAGTGTTGCTTGAATGGATATATACAGTTAAAAGGAAAGATATGTCCTGACACGGAATATGGTTAACTTCTATGTTGGCATCATCCCTTCTCCTCTGGAAGAGCTGATTGCTCCACACACAATCTAGAGCTACTTATTTAACTACTGGCAGGTTATTTTCAAACCCTCCATCACATTTTCTTTGCAAGGAGAAAGAAAAAAAAAAAAGTATTTGAAATCTTCAGGTTTCAAAACAATAGCTAATTCTTGTTAACCTTCCGAAATTTTTAAGGTTATATTTATTTATGGTATTCATTGCATTTGCACAATCATATTGTAACAAGTGCCACTGACCGAAAAGGCAGAGACAGAAAGACTCATTAAGTATTATAAAGGTAATCTCCAAATAAAGCACAACAACTTCAGAAATAACTTGGTTTAGTTCTGCTTACAACAAAGAGCTCATCATATTTAGCAGATCCTTTGTAGAGGTACAACAGTTTAACAAAAGGTACCACTTTACTAGTCTTTCAAAGTATATTTGGCCAAACTATAAAAGCGCATTAGACATACCACTGTGCACACCACTCTACATGCTTCCCTCAATGTGTATTAAACTTAATTGAAGTTCAAAAGCTGATTACTGATGTTCAAGAGATGATTAAGAGGAAATGGAAAACCCAGATGTCTGTTTACACAGAAGCAACCACACAATTTCTGGGTAGGTACCAGGGAACAATCAGCAAGGGAAGAGTGAGGAGGAATGTGCTTGCGTCTCCCCCCCTCAATTATCTTTGCTCCTGTACAGACTTCACAGCACATACTAGAAGTTTTCTCTGCTGCAGTCCTCTCTCTGGCACCTCAACAGGCTTGTTCCAATTTATTATAAACACAAAATGAAATAAATAATCACCCTTTCCCCAAGAGCTCTGAACTATGACACTACAAACGGTTTTTTGTAACTCTTTGAAGTCATAGTTTCAGAGTTTTTTTTATTGTAAAATATTTTTGCTTTTTTTTTTTTGGTGGGTCTGAGGTTTTTTCAGTGTACAAGATCAATACAAAATTCACAGAGATCATCCTCTTACAGAAATGAGAAGCACATGCTAAAAAGCTATAATCATGTCAAAAGGGCAATGATATCATTAAACCTATTTATCTGGAAGACTTCAAGTCCATACTTTCATATCTTAATTAATTTGGGGACCCTTGCTCCACAACTCTCCTTCAAAGGAGAAACAGAACCCTGTATAAATCCTAGACATAGAGACTGCTGTGCAGAGTGTACATATACTTGCTTTCGTATCTTTTACAATACAATTCCTATGATCATTTCCCTCCCAGTGATAAAGGTCATGTTTAAAAGAATCACCGCCATACAAATTTCTAACAAGTGATTTTCTCATAACTAATTTATTAACATATTAGAAACTTCTGAAAGGATATACAAAAGTGTTATTAATTTAACAAAGTTTTAAAATTGTAATTCACTTCACAAAGACTTAAAATCCGGGATATTGAACACAATCCCTTATTATTAAAGTCAATAGATTTCTCATTAATGTTAATACATTCAGAATCTTTGCTTTAATTGGTAGCCTCAAGGACAGCATTAAATTGTCCTTACACAGATGAGACGGGCTTTACTAAGTGATTTCAACAGTCTTCAAAATTGAGAAAAGTTGGCAATATCCATTTTGTCAGTTCTACTAAATCCATCTCAGAGTGAGTACCTTGAAAACTAGATTATATTGTTTTTTGGGCTTTATCATATTGCATTCATCTAGCTTATCTTCTTTAGCCCTTCTGAATACATTCTGAAGAATCCCAACACTTCACTAAGGATGTGATATGAAGTTAAAAGCACAGATTTTAACTTTTAACACAACTTCTGACACTTCTTTAACAAACTGACACAAAAACTTGAGAACCAAAATCATAATTTATGACAAATTATTCTCCTCATCTCTGTCACACAGATCAGGTATGTGTTCAGGTAGTTCATTATAATGTGTATTAAGGAGAAACATTCAGGCTTTGCACACTATTATGGTTGAGACTTTGATAAGTAATCCATCCTAGAACTTCCAAGCTAGCAAGATTTAAATTTCTTAAATTTTCCTGGATAGGAGTGGTCTATATCTTTTAACACACTTGGGACTAAGGAGAACATAAAAGTTTTATAAGCACGATAGATCAGCAAATTTAGACTCAAACATTCATCTCATCACACACATAATGGTACTGGCTACTTGGGACTGGAAAGACACAATGCCAGTCCCTGCTTCAATTAACGTCCATGTACCTGAAACATGTTGCAAGTCTAACATCATGTTCACAGTTTGTTCAGTTTTGCACAGAAAAAGCCCCAGTGAGGCACCTCCAACATCTAGGGATCAAACCGTGTCTTATCTTGTCCTTTACAAGCATACGATACTTTGATGATGATTCCTAAACCACTATGCATAGCAACTCATTCCCCAGGTAGACACCATTCAGTGCTGAACCCCCAGAATCAGAGGAGAGAAATAAATACAGGTCATCCTCCTAAGTGCATGGAGAAAATTCAGACAACTGCTACCAGCAGATCCAGTGACTGATCCTGTAAATGAACTACTGGATGTAAAAGGAGAGGGATGTGAAAAGTACATACCAACACATGCCATGTTTTCTCTTGAAAACTGAGAAAGAGAAAAGAAAAAGAGAAAAATGAGACCCAAAAAAAAAAAAGAGAAAAGAAAGAAAAAAGAGAAAAAAATGTCCAAACCTCAAACTTCAGAAGAACAGCATTAAAAAACTATAAATGGACTACTGAATAGATCAAATGCCTATGCCAGGCATTTATTTTCCCTTTCTTTCTATACAGATATGAGTTACCAGCTCCGGTCTATGGCTGTCAGTACAGTGACTAGACTTGTAAATACTGAAGCAAAACCATGGGAGTTTCAGAGCAGCTCAGTCCTTGCTGAAATTTAAGCTTTGCCACCCAGGTTCCAAGAGCTCAGCCTATGGCTTCAGAGTGTACCAAATACGATCCCGTTTAAACCAGATTTTCAAATGTATGTGTGCAGGTGAAAACTGCAAGGTAACTGCACTTGAACTATATTCACCCATCTTTACCCCCTGTCCCTACCAGTCAGCACCAAGCATCTGAATATCCCCCGCTGACCTCCCTGGAAAGCACAGCGCCCAGGGGTTACCAGCTGCCCAGCCGTATGAAGAGCAAATCTCCACCCGTGTGCACATACTCTTTCATGAGACCCTTGTAACACGCAGCCATAGAGAATCTTGTCCCAGATAGTTATCACCAAACATTTTTTCAAGAGAACAAACCTCAGCAAAACCACAGAACATCAAATTACTCTTGACTGCATTCATGCACTTGAGAAAATGCTGCTTTCACAAACCAAATCTGTGAGTCAGCTGGTAAAACAGAATCAGAACCATTAACATAAAACTGCACCCTTTATCCAACCATTACACTGAACTACAATGCTTTTCCGATTACTTCAGTTACTTCCAGGACAATCACATACAAATAATACTGGTAGTCGCTACTGAAAATTAAATTACTTGATGTTTTGGATTCACATAGAAACACAACTTCACAAACACTCTTGAATACTGCTTTTCTGAAAACATTTTAGTGTTGCTGTACAATCAAAGAATCAACTATGCAAGAGAGAGAGCTGTGCACCTCTACTGGTATTGATGCATTTCACATAAATTAATTTCAAAAGAAATAGCTAGGAGTGCTGAAAAACAACAAGCTTGTGTGAAACTAGAATCTTAAACAGTCTTGCTTCCACTGCAGTTTTAAATTTTTGTAAAAAAAATTGAGCACAAAGGTAATAATCGAGAAACACAGCAACATATGAGAATTTCTGTAATAGGGAATAGTCATTAAGGCCCAGTGCTATAAAAATCCTGCTCAGAAACACACCACATCTTTACCTCCAGTTTTCTGTGCTTTTCCAAAACCCATTCTGTTTTAATGGAAAACTTATGCAAGAAGACTCAAGCAAAGCTCATTCTTTGGAAATTGCTGGAATATATATGCATATCCATAGACGTGCACACTCAACTGGTTCACTGATGGCACACATACAAGAAGGACTGTTACTGTATTCTTACAACCATCTTTGACACTGGCTTTAAATACAAACAAACAAAAAAATCTAAGTAGCTGTTGCAGAACAGCAGCATCTAAGTCCCTTGAGAAGAATTGTACTTCTCAAAGAAAGAAACCAGTATCTCAACAGTACTGATATAAACCACAACACAGATTTCTATATATAAGAAAACAAACAACAACAACCAAAAAAAAATAAATAGTTCTATTATGGTTGGGGAGGGCAGAGACGAAAATCAAAATGACTAATTAGCAGTTACCTTGCAAACTGACAGCATAAAGCATTATCTCAGCTAGGAGAAAACATTCCATGTGAAATTACCTACATGCCTTGTTAAGCTGAAAGGAACTGAAGAGCAAGTATTGTTGTGAACTGGGAGTAATGGAGACATTAAGTACTACAGTGTATTTGTGGATGGAAGTTCCCCATCACTCTGACAAACCTCTCTGCTCCTTTTCCTTCACTTTGTTTATGACTGTGAGCATGCAAGCTCTAATTTGTTTCTTCAACTACCTACGTTTAAATCTTTTTGGAATTCAACTGCAGAAATGATTGTGCAAAATTCACTTCATCTCATTTCATTCAAGAATGTGTCTCTCTGCTAAACAGATTTTCACAAGTATGCCTTGCTGCTCACAACTCAGGGATATTTTTAAAAAAGGTTTAGCTTTGTGAGTTTAACCTTCCAGAAATTATCCTTTATTATAACTGGACTCTGAAAGCACCGGGACTATTAATACCACCGATGGTTTTAAACTCCATTAAAAGCAGAAGCAAAAAGATGAGAGCACAATTACTACAGGAGCCAAAATAAAATATTCTTCTCATCTTGCAGGTCCTTCAAAAGAAGAATATTGCTGAAACTGCCAGCACAAGAATTATTTTCAAGCAGTAAAACCTCAACATGCTGCCAGTGAAACCTGGATGGCTTTAACACCCAAACTAGAGTCTAAACAGGTTAGCAGGTATTAATTTTTCAAATGCGATTGGAATCAAGCCAGTGGGAACAAAATGTATTTGTCAGGCTTTTGATTTCAGTACATATACACAACCAAACAGCAGCACTTAATAAGCAGCCAAAAGGAAAAGTGATTTGGAAGCAATCTTAAACTAAAACAAATAAACCAACACCTGAATTCCCTTCAAATTCTCTGGAGAGAGTTTCATAAGCCACTCCCATGCCCCCTTCCCCAGGGGAAAAAAATAAAGCCAGAAACAATAAAACAAGTGATTGGTTTTTTTTAAGCCAAAGTAATGCTGGATCTAAAATTGGCATAACAAAGTTGCTAGTTTAATACTGAGGAAGCTGCTTCCTCTCCCATAATGCTACTTAGCATTTATGAAAACTTTCAACAAAGGATGTAGAAGCACCCATTGACATTAGACAAAGTTTATAAGTACTCCTATGAGATTATTATCATTGTCTTGTAGACACATAAATTAAGATAGAGACACAATACATGGCCTCCCAATGTCACTGAAAGAATTTGATAGCTGCACTAAATACCAGGACTTCTGAGTTTAACCTGTTTAAGGATTTCTCTAAACTGAAAATATTTTTATCAGCTATTCAGCACATTAAAATGAATATATTTTCTTGACAAATTTTTATAGCAAGCTTAGATAGCTCCTCTTTAAGGTATAGGGAGCATAACATTACTACAGAAACAGAATATAAAACTTTTCAAACAGAAGAACTCACTACTATTTCATTAACTGACAGCTAAGTGGAGGTTTCAAAGCAGAACGGGAAAAGAAAAGTGGAACTATAAACAGGACAGGTACCAACTTCCACTGGCTTTATGGCCCCATTCACTTGCTCAAATTCTTTGCCAAATGATACTCTTACTTCTCATTTAAGTAATTTATATCTAATGACTTTCTCCTCCAACTGCCTGGCATAGGAGGAGGAACATTTCACCATCATACCTTGAATTCTGCTCAACTAACTGATTTAGGAAATAATCATACATTTACCATACAGTTTTCTTCGGCTATTTGTTGCTATTTGCTTTGAGTATAGTGACTTTGGGTTATCCATCTTTTTATTGATATTTCGTGACACTAAGGGGAGATCTTGTCTTCAAATACTTTGCCACTACATCATTTTAAAAGTTTGCAGTTTTAAGATCTTGCAGGACTGGTCTAAATGCCTGATAAAAATACAGGTCTGCACTGTTACAAAACTTCCTGTGAAAACAGCAGTATTAGCTTTTCATGGTTTTCTTCCTTTTTTATTGGTTAAAGCAAAAGGGCAAAACCACACTTAAAACCAGTAGCACTTTCCTATGCATCTCCCCTAGAGTGTTCTGCATGAGAGATGTATTTTTGCCCTGATGTCTCATTCGTGCATCACCTTCAACTCCACCCCACAATTCACATTAAAGAAAGTTATTCCCCCCACACACACACACATCTGCATTCTGGCACTGTGTCCATGCTCTCCAGCACTGAATAGATTCATTCACATGAAACAAAATCTTTGCTTTGCTCAGGGTGATGAACCACCTCACTTGTGACATTTACATCTATTGATTTCTCTGCTTTGTGACAGCTCCATTACAGTATGTTGATCAAAATTATTTAAATTGATAGTTCACTGCATTAGAAGATCTGCACTTTTCATCCCAAAGTCAATTTTTCTTTTTCCCATACAAAGAATCACCCTTTGATACCTCTTTTTACTTATCTATATTGTACCAGTTTAAAATTGGTACTTTTTCTAGACACAAAAAAGTCAGTAACAAGAGTGCATAGAACTTCATCAGTGGTAAGTGGAAAGTTGCTAGCAGACATTGCTATCTTTGCCCTGTTGAAAAAGTTAATTTCAAGAACTAGCTTTATTCAATAGACTTCTAGCCAAAGAACCTCACATCTTCCTCTGCAGCACTTAATAAGCTACTTTTCTGCTGTTGAAAAAATACTTACCCAGTAGCATCAAATTGCACACACAAAATATCACTGTAAAGGCCAAGAACATCGCTCAAATGCTCTCTGATACCCACCACTAAACTCTATGCTAGATTTTAGTGCAGTCCAACCTGTATAGCAATACAATTTTATGATATTTTCAAGTACAAAGTATGCTTTATCATGTTATCAATCTGGGGTATTTTTTAGGAGCAAGAAGATCCACAATTCCCCAAACCAAAAAAGAAATACAAACTTGCCTTTAAATTTGCCCTTAAGTCATGCAACTGAGTTGAAACACTAACAGACTACCACTTTCACTCAAGGTTAAAATAACTGTGTTTTATCTTGTACTTGTCAGGAAACCATATCTGCACAATCAACAGGGCTTATCTGATTAACAAAGATTCACTAAACTTCACAAGTCACTAAATCATTTGTCTAAGCTCAATGGCAATTGAGTTACTAGGAAATCACCTGGCTTGGCTATCCCTTCTTCTTAAATATCCATACAGCTGCCATTATCTAGTATTTTACACCCTCTTTAATCACATAACAAGAGCTTGCCAACTTCATAGGTCAGAGCTGCACTTTATAGATGGGAGAGGAAAGACAGAGGCTGATATTTGAGAGAACACATTTCCACCTGCCATTTATCAGTAAAGGATAGAACACATTGGAGAGACCATACTTAAGTATATAAAAAAGATGTGCAGAATCACGTGCTAGGAAACAAACACCTGGAAACACACTCTGTGTTTTGGGAGAATGCGTTAAAACCAGCAACACGGTATGTGCACACACACAGCACCCACAAAGTAAAACAATCGGAGGTGTAGAAGAATATTCGTATGCAAATTTTAATTTTGAACAACTCAGTGGAGAGGACAAACAAAACTAAGAGTCATAAAACTGGCACTTTTAGATGAACACTGTTGTTTGGGAATATGTTGAAATATTGTTTGAATTACAATTCACAAAATATACAATGCCTTAGCGATAAAAAAATTTGCAAAGCACGGAGCTGTGCCATTTATTCTGACAGTTCTCTTCATAGCCCATCATAACACAGCACCCACCCCTTGGGGCTGCCACCTCAGCCCTGAGGCGCTGACAGGACTACTGCCAAGGGCAGAGAAGCAGTCAAGCCTACATGTCTTTTTCGAGTCTTACATATTAATGTCCCAGCGTGGCAGAGAAAACATGTAACAATGGACATGCCTGAGAGTTACTTTTGGGGCAGTAAGTCTGCAAAGAGGATTGAATTCATCCAGGAAAATAAAACATTCCTGAAGAGGAAGGGAGGAAGGCAGCATGTAAAAGAGGACTCGTGAGAGAATCGCTACTTATCACCACATAACCATGAACCTCAGATCAACAGAAGTTAAACAACTCATTTAAAATATGGTAAGTTAATCTTCATAATTCTGATTTTCAAAGTTCCTTTTAAAAAAGATTTTATTTTAGATGCTACAAACTTCATAGGAATTTCATCATTTTTTTTTTAAATGCCCTAGGGTTAAAAACAGTAATAAATTTTCACAGCCAGGCCTTGATTTGCTGTTAGTCTCCATCATTGATTCATGATCTGTTTGGCTATCCAGGTCTGATTTTCTTCATTGGAATCTATTTCTTTGAAATAGACCAAAATTTAAGGGTGCTTGTCTGTTAAAGCAGATTTTGTTTTAAATCTAGCAAGATGCAATTAAATTTATTCAGAAATCTCCTTTTTTGGATTTTTCCTCTCCATCTTGATTTCCACAGTCACTTAAAAATGAAAAAAAACAAAAATAGAAAAAAAGAGGATTTAACTAGTACACATTTCTAGTGAGCCAATTGTGTAACTTTTTATTTCTTTATGGTTACATCATGTATCAAGTTTCCAAGCTGTCCAAGTAGAGATTTACATAAAACCCCTCACAATGTTATGAACACAGCTGTCATTTACATCCTAGACAAAATATAGGTGAAGCAAGGTATCTTTGCTCACACTGTTTTTGAAAAATTTGTAAACCTTGTTGGTCTTTTTACTTCCATTTCAGGAGCAACTTAAAGTTGTCCCAATTAGAAAATATAAGTTAATAAAATCAGGAAATGAGGTTACAGAACTGTGAAAACATGACTTATAATATACCTAGGACCTTGATTACACCTTGGGTATCTCCAGTCTTCCCAAATCCACGTTATAACACCGTGAAATTTAAGCATGAAAAGGAAGCAGCAACCTACTACAAAAGGGAAGTAAATCCAAAGGGAGGGGTAAGGTACTTTATTCCTTTCATATTTATGTTATTGTTATTTTATTTAATAACAGTACTTCTGTCTGTAAAAGGCCAGAATCAAACAGCTTGTCAACTTAGATTACATGAGAAACAAATCTCTAAATTCTCCAGTTCTGGAACTGAATTGCAGGCAGTGATTCATAGATATAAAGCCAAATACATAAACAAAGAGTAAATAAATACAACATGAATTACAATACAGTACCTTGATTCTTAACGAGAATGTTACGAGTTTGCATGCTAAATCCATAACATGAAATGCAATTCTTT